>NC_142248.1:37827832-37978795 GCF_052056855.1 Sturnus vulgaris
GCTCTCCTTTCTTTAAATGTGCAATGATTTAACCAGCCCTAAATGAACAGCCAGTGCTACGCAGCATCCAGAGCTCCCATGCTTCAGTGAGCTTATGGAAAAACTCATAAAAATTCCCATTAGATCATCATTTATCTAAAGCTTCAATGCTTCATCTAAAACAATTTGGAGACAGTCATTCCAGCCATGGAAATGAAATTATGCTTGTGACACTGATGAAGAATCTCCTCCTATGACTGGACAGAAAGCAGATACCCATGCTTTTTCTGAAGCTCTCTGCAAACTTTGAGATGTGAGAAAGGTGGTAAAGGAATGAAGAATGTGCTAACAAGTTTCAGTTCCTCTTTGTGTAATACACCAAAGCAACAAAGATGTCACCAGCAGCTAGGTAGATGACCTGGGAGAGACTGAAGAACCTGGCATAAACTTGAGATATACATGCCTGTCTTAAGTGCAAAATGTTCAGAAGCTCCTGAATCTGGTAATCTTTAAAATTCAGTCACTTTTTTCTTTCTTTCTTTTTTTTTTTTTTTTAATGCTGTTAATGCTTCCCTTTCCTTGACTGTTAAAGTCTGTTCTTTCCAAGGACACCTTTCTTAGCTTTCCTTATTTTTTGTTCTGCACAGGGACTCCTAAATCACACACTGGCAGCCACTTTTCTTGCATAAATGACTGTTAACTCACTGTTGCTCACACCAAATGCAGGTTGCTTGGCTGACCTGCAAGACCCATCAATAACCAACCATGCATTATTGTAACTCGAAAACCACAAGCTTCCCAATGAAAACCAGCTGAGTGAAATAGCCAGTTCTGATGAGAGAAAATAATTTTGAAGCACGTATCTGCTGAATCTATTGTTTCTTGAATTACAAACATGCAAGGGTCTGTTGTAGACTGCTCTTTAGGAGTGCTCTTGGCTTTCTCAATGGCACTGCATTCTTACACTGCAACACTGTCTAGAAATTCCAGTTTTGTGAGAAAATGAGTTGCTTCTGCTGGCCAACAATCAAACCTTACTTATTCACAGGTTGTCATTCCTCAGCTGATTTCAGCAGTACTGTAAATACGGATAATATGTCTTCCCTGTTTAGGGAGTTTTGAGAAGTACATCATGCTGCAGCACATCTTAGAAACACAAGTTGTTTGTAGTTATATCAAACCAATCTCTCTGGCTTTCCATAGAATTTAAATTAAATTCAATATCTCAGTCTTATCTTCAGAGAACGTAATTTCCAGGACAACTACAGCCGCAAGATAATAACTGTTGTTGACAAGAACACTCCTGGCTATGGAGGCAAGGTGCTTTTTTCAGGAGACAACTCACAGAGACCTGATTCCAAACAGCAGAATGAAGTTTTCCAAAGAGACAACAGAGTTCACCCATCAGCCTATCCCAGCTACAAAGCAGACTCGTTTTACCTTGCCCCCTTCGATCCAAATGTCTGTTTTCAAGAGTACCCATTTGTTTCTCAGTAATTAACCCCCCCCCACTATGAAAACAAAATGTTTCACATGCTCTTGCTTCTCTTGTGGAGGGATACAAGTATGAACAACAAGTATAAACAACATGTAATGTGTTCTAGGAGAGCAGAAACTTCCTTGGTAACACCCTTTCACTTTGTAATACATAAGGGATTACCTCATGTATTTAATGTTAAATGTAGGCAGTGTTTAAGTAGAGATTCCTGATGCAAATAAGGAGCTATGAAACTATGCCAGAAACAATAATTTCTCATAGTGAAATCAAGTTAAATGTGCTTTAAGGACCATGTAAATATTTGGAAATATATTTCCAACACTGCCATCCTTTTTCTTCTCCCCATATTAAATGGAATTTACATGCCAGCCTCTCACCAGCACCAAGCTTTTGCCTGCTTCAGATGTGTTCCCTACATGTCTGTATACTTCCGTTAATAACTCACACACATTCAAAAGTTGTTAAAATTTGACACATTGCAGAGCTTTTGACTCTCTTGACTCTTAAGCCAGTTACACTAAATGCCTAAATTGTTTTGGACATCATAAGTCCCAGAAAGACTTGACAGACCTGCTGTAGTTGACAGACAGTGCAGAGATGGTCTCCTGATTTGTGCAGCATAATCTACAGGCAGTGTATGCTGGAATAGATAGTTTGCCTGATGGAGTATGGGTGTAATCACCTGTAATCACCTTCCCTTTTTTTTTTTAATTGTCTCAGGAAAGCTGGTAAAAGCTAATACCAGTTGTTGCACTTTTTGGGAAGTAACAGACAGAATTCAAATTCAAGCACAGGAAAGTTTTGTTCATAACAGTAATTGCATTGCAGGTTCTTCATGTCCAGTAAAAGCACTATTAATATTACATTCTGAAAAGTTGCAGGACCAATTTATGCCCTGCATAAAGCAATCTCAAAGGACCACACTATTTTATTACTGTTAGTGAATTTTGCTCGTGTCTGTTTTCCAATTTGCAGAAACAATTTGCAAAAATAAAGGCACAGCACAGCAGTGATTGTGACTGACTTGAGTTTATTGGTTGTGTAGCGAATATAAAACAACTCATCTGGGGTGTTCTCATGGGATCATTTTAGAACTATCATCCTTGGTCAGCTTGAAACAGAAGAATTTTCAAGTGGTACAGTGAATTTTTTCATAAGACTTATCTCTGTAATCTCCTTTTCTCCTAGTATTTGATGAGCATTGTTGATGGGGCTGTACAATAGTGTTCTTGTGACTTGCAGCTGTGTTTTTCAAATGAATATTTGTCTTGGATTCTCCGTGAAATCTCTCAGCAGCTTTTATTGATGTTTCTTGTAAACGTTAAACACTACATCAATTCTTTGACTTTCTGCACCATCATGCACTGCTGATAACCAGGTACTTGTTAACTTTGTTTATTCTTTGGATCACACTCATTCCATCAGTGACAGATGGCCTGCTGGTTCCAGTACGATTTGCATTCCACACAGCCCCTCTACCAAAGTTGCCTGCTTTCTTCTTCAGAGTGATCTATCCAATGTTGTCAGTGGGTAATGAATAAGACACACTGAGTATGCCTGCTTGGAACAACACTTCTTTTTAAAAAATTTTGTTGTTGTTACATCCTTATCTGTTTACAATATAACTATTTAGAGATCCTTGCTGTTCCTGCCCTTCTTTGGTGACTGAAAATATTCTTTCTTTCTGGAAGTCCATTAAATGAAATTTATTTATGAAACAATCACTTTTAAGATTATTTAAAAGATTGCAGGGCTGCTTACCTTCTTTAGGTGCTTTTAGGAGGTCATCAATACCATCTGGCAAGACTGGCTGATAAGCTGACAAGATCTATTGGTCATTATTGATTGGCTTTATCTTAAGAATTTCAAGCAAGTCTTCAATATCTGGCCTTTTAGAAGTCTAATTATCTGTACTTGTTCAGATATTCACTTAGATACATACTCTATTCTGGAGCTCTTTGGCTGTTGCATGTCTCTTAGCTATCTTTTACTAATATTTTGATGGTCAGCAGCAAGGCAGTATTCAGCTACAAACAAAATCCCTTTGAACTAAATTGACCTGAAACTAAATCCCTTTAACCCCCTGCAGTCTGGAAGACTGAATAGACTTCTTCAGCTGAGCTCATCTAATAGAAAGAAGGGAGGTCTTGCTGTCCATTCCCTTAAGCAGTCAGTGTTTTTTGTTTAACCGTATTCCTTTCACATTTGCAGGGAGTTTAATTGTCTATCCATTTACCTTTCAGAAATGGCTCCTCACGAGGTCAGGAGACCACTGTGGCTGGTACAGGAAGGAGAAGCTGCAGATGGTCATAGACCAGAAAAAAGAGAGCAGGACAATGCCTTTGGTAGCAGTCACATTAGAGGCACATAGCTACAGCAAGAAACTATACCTTGAAAGTGTGCTTTTTATTGTTAACATAAGATGTTCTAATTCTGTGCTGTTTGTCTTCCCCTAGTCGTGCATTCCCAACTCCTTCCTTATTTTGGCTCCAGCAGTTCTGTGGTGAGTTGAATCAACCTGGTTGCTGATCAACACTTTGCTTACCTCAGAACTCATAATTTCTGTGTGTGTGTTAATTTTCAGGTGAATCTGACTCATCCATTGGTTGCATGATTACTAGAACTGATGCAAGGCAGGTAATGGAAATACCTGTAGAGGAGGGGCCAAAATCTTTTTTTACAGCTGGAGATCAGTCTTAGATCAGTTTGAGTCAGTCATGAGGCTATAGTCAAACTCTTAAACCTGAAACTGCTGTCAGAGGAAACAGTCCCGCCTCCCTGCCCAGTGAATACAATCCTTCCCAGCCCTGTGCCACCTCCATCTGATATTGATCTGATTCACCATGCAACACAGCTGGCTGTATGGCTGCAGGATGATCAGAACAATGAGGTGAGTGATCCCATAACCAGTTTTTCAGGTTCACACCTCAGGCCAACTCCCAGGCCTGGCTCTGCCTGCAGCAGGTTGGAGGCTGGTGCAGAGCTGGAGGGATGGAGGTACCATCTCCATCTCCATCAAGTCTGAGCTTGGCATGAAGTGTCACAGTACAGCTGCACACCTGGATTTGCTGTCCCTAAACTGACAGACTCTCACAGCAGGAATCTCACTAGGCTTCCAGGCACTGGCAAGTACCCTGTGGGCAAAGCTGGCCAGGGCCATGGGAAACGAGCCAATGGAGGGTTGTGATGCCTCACTGTGATGTGAGTGGGGACTCTCACCTGGGAGCCATTGCCCCAAAACCAGTGCTGCACATGGACACATCCTGGCTCTGATCTGGCACCTCCAGCAGCGGGGACCACCTCACCCCATGCTATGCTGGCACAGATGCCCATATCCTTAGGTGGCAGGTCCCTGTGGGCACACAAAGCCCATGCTCTTGACTTCCTCCTCCCCCTCTCCTCCATCCCCCAGCACAGCTGCCCCATGGAGCCACCGTGTTGGGTGACTCTGTTGAGGCCACATCTGCAGTGCTGTGTCCAGTTCTGGGCTCTGCAGCACGAGAGAGACGTGGAGCTCCTCGACTGGGTCGAGTGGAGAACTACAAAAATGATTAAAGGACTGGAGCATCTCTCTTATGAGGAAAGGCTGAGGGAGCTGGACCTCAACCTTGAGAAAAGCTGACTGAGAGGGGACCTCCTCAATGTGTATAAATATCGAAAGGAGAGGTGTCAGAGACTCTTCTCGGTGGTGCCAAGGGCAGAAACTGGTGCACAGAAGTTCCACCCGAACTTCTTTACTGTACAGTGACCACACTCTGGAACAGGTTGCCCAGAGAAGGTGTGGAGTCCCGCTCACTGGAGCCATTCGGGAGCGCTCTGGATGCAGTGCTGCGCTCGGGGATGACCCTGATGGAGCAGGGGGGGCTGAACTCCCTGCCCGACCCCCTCGGGCACTCCGTGACTCCCGCCCTAGGCCCCGCCCCCGGCCCGCAAACCACGCCCCTCTCCACGCCCCCCCGGCTCGCTGGCTCGGCGCGCGCACAGTCGCGCGGTAAACAGGCCCCGCCGGCCCCGCCCCCTCGTGTCGCCCCCGCGCGCAGGGGCCGCGCGCGCGCCGGCGGCTGCGCAGTGTCGGTACATCCGGGCACTGGGGCAGGATGAGCGCTCCTTTCCAAGATGGCGGCGGAGGGAGGTGGGAAGGAGATGAACGAGATTAAGACCCAGTTCACCACCCGGGAGGGGCTGTACAAGCTGCTGAGCCACTCGGAGTACAGCCGGCCTAACCGCGTGCCCTTCAACTCGCAGGGCTCCAACCCCGTCCGCGTCTCCTTCGTCAACGTCAACGACCAGAGCGGCAACGGGGACCGGCTCTGCTTCAATGTGGGCCGGGAGCTCTACTTCTATATCTACAAGGGGGTCCGCAAGGTACCGGGGCTCCCCTGCCGGGATGGGGCGGGGAGTGGCGGGGGCTCCGCGCCGCCCGCTCGCCGGGGTGCGGGAGCCCCAGGGCCGCGGGGCCGCGCCGGGGGCGGGGGACAGAGACCGGGCCGCCCCTCCCTCGCTGTCCCCCTCCCCGCGGCCGACGCCTCCTCGGCTCCAGCCGATGTCCCAATTAAGCAGGTAGCGGCTGGGGATGGGTACAGCAGGCCTGGGCCGAGGGCGGTGTGAGGGCATCGGCGCTGGGTCGGTGCTCGGGGCTGTTCCAGGTACGGTGTCACCGACGGGAGTTGTGTGTGTGGGCCCCGTGCAGAGATGCGATCGCTTGGGCCCTCCTTGTCGTGTGGGAATGAGGGTTGGCTTTCCCTGCCTGGGCCTCCTTCACCTACTGCTTCAGGTCAGAATTTGCTGGACACACTAATGCCTGTTGTGATTATGGTGGTGTCAAATCCCTGCTTCCAGGATCTTCCTGGCTTTGGCTGCATAGCTAAAGCGTGCAGTGCAGTTTTAGGCCTTTGTTATGACTTAGAAGTGTGGGCTGATTTTAGAATTGTTTCTAAATGGGAGCGGTGCAATGAGATGAGTCTTAAATATCAGATAATTGACAGAGAGAAAGTTGCTTTTGCAGGAAAGAAAGATTGATGTACTTGAGAGAGAGACTCCTTGCTTGTCATTATTGGATACAGGACAGTGCATGCATTTGATCTCTCAGGTCACCATATTTATGAACAAATCCATGATTTTACGGGATTCAGAGAATAATTTGGAATTTGCCATGCTAGGTGAACGCGTGTCACTCCTAATAGATGTAAACACAGATGATATAGTGAATGTCAGCTTTCTGTTTTGTTCTGAATAGTGTGCGTTCATTATTTTTCCTGCTTGGGTCTCAGCTGCCATCATATGAGTATCTTGAAATCTTCCTGCTCTTAGCCCACCATTCACCATGGGGTGAAGGCACAGAGAGCTAGAGGCTCACACGAGGCTGTGCAGGAAGCTCGTGGATGAGCAAGGAATTATACCTGAATCTGCTGTGTCCTAGGGTAGTGCCCCTAGCACTCCTACTTTATATAAAATGTCAGCACCAGCAGGAGTTTAAAGTCTACATGGTTGTTTGTTTGTTGACTGTGACCTAACAGATCTGATATGTCTTGTATAATTGTATGCAGAAGTGTGTCTGTGTGTGTATTTTAATTTCACCCTTCAATGAATTTTAATAATCTAGGTACGTTTCAAATAATGCTTGGACAATGCCTTCTTTAAGCATGCACGGAGTATTTAGTATCAAACAGTATTCTCTATTTACAAGCAGTTTCTATCTTTACAAGGTATCCTGAGGAGCAGTATCTCTGAAAATCTATATCCTAAACTGCTGCTGTGTTTGGGTCCTGCTGTGTTTGTTTTTTCCATGCAAAGTAGCTGCAGAGTTCTCTCACTTAGCTCACAGAGCAGGCCTTTATGTAGTTTAGTAATGGTACATGTGATTCTTGCAAGTTGTCTTAGTCATCTATTGCCACATTTCTGAAAAATAAAAATCTAAAGCCTGGGACTTCGTTGACAATAAGGAATGCAATAACTATATCAAATTACAAAAATCTTCTTGAGCTGGGTATTTGATTATCTTTTTAGATGCTAACAGCTACTGGTGTGATATACAGGAACTCAGAAATATGAGTTTGTGAACTCATGAGCTCTGAGGCATTTATACCTGTGACAGTGTGAAATACCTTTTTCTCTCCATAGAGTAAAACATAAACATTGTTAGGACAGAATTAATCTCAATGACCTTTTGTAGTATTAACTATCTAAAATAATACTGTATATTCTATAGGTATAATACTTTAGTAAGATGAACCTAAAGAAAGAGCTGAAATAAATTGACTCTAAGGAAATCACTTTAAATGAGAATGGGAGGATGGTCTGGCTTAAATCTGCAGTATTTGCTGCCTTGGAATTTATTTTGGGACTTCAGTTGGAAGTAACTGTTTTGTCTATGTATGAATGTGAAACAGGAACAAGCTGACAGCCTGTCAACTGATCATGTGAACTTTTCAGAATCAAAAGTTCTGTCTTGTGCCTATCATAAAGGGGAGAGAGCTATTGTTACCTAAATGGACAGGATGTAATTCTGCCTTAAACTGGGCAGACTATCACATTCTGTGTTCCTTCCTGTTCCTGGGAGCAGGATGGGCAGAGGGATTTGATCTGTTTAAGGCCAATCTATTTGTGCTCCTTGGCATAATATAGGTGCTGATAAGTTCAGTTTTATCTGTTAGTTCATAATTATTTACGTATCCCTTAAAAAATGTCTCTGATTACTTTAAGATCATGATTTTCATTCTGGCTAAGTCATATTAGAGTATTGAGTTGAATTTAATGAAGCTGTGCTGTGTGAATATATCAGCTAACTGTGATTTTGTGGTTTTGGTTTTTTTTTAACTTTTTTATTTTAAAGACTTTTTAAGACTTCTTTTCTTGATGGGAAAATGCTATATTTTTCCTAAAATGAGCAAAAGAACCACCAGAACTGTATTTTAAGTGACTGTGTCTGTTAGGTACTGAGATAATTCTTGCATCAGTAATCCGTTGCAGATCAGTACACATTAAGGAAGAGTAACACTTAAGCCATGAATGACACTTAAGAACAAATAACCTAATATTGAGTCAAAGATACCACATGGAAAGATACTTTTTCACATCAATAGTGCTAATGTCTCTTCTTCTAGTTTCCCTTAAATCCTAAATGCTTTGTGTCTGCTCTGTCTGGTTTGTAAGTCACCTTTTTAAATGAGCTGCTGATGTGTGTGTTGTCTTAGGAGATTTAACTTAAATAAAGAAAAATGTTTCCAGGTAACCTTGATCCTTCTTCCAAGGCACTTGGTGAAGTTAGATCTGGCATCCAGGACAGTGGTGTGGAGATTGTCTATTTGTACTCCAATCCTAATGGTTTGGTAGAGAGACAGAGTTTTGGACAGCATTTCAAGCTGTCTCTAGAGACTTTTCAAAGCAAAAAGGTATTTTCTCCCAGTTTTGTTCTGGTTCTTTGTTCTGGTTGAGCTAGTTCAGCTTGCTAAACCAGCAGCAAAAAGTACTTGTAGTGTTTCTGTGCAGATATCCTCTTGATTTGGTGAGTTGTCATCTTGGGGTTGATTGGTACACTCTACTTTGAGTACAGTGACAGCAAGGAGAGGGTTGGAAGGGCACTAACCCCTTCAGTGGCTTGGACTATCTGCTTGGATCCACTGCCTTAGGAGGTCTGTGCTGAGTAAAGCCTCTGCTTCAGCCTTAAGTCAGTTTTGGAATGATGAGGGATTGTTGACTTGACTTTAAGAGAGTTATAGGTGTTAAAGGAAGCTTTTCCTGTTATTTTAGGCATTTCCCTCTTTGTGGAGTGAGATTATAGCATAATAATTCAAAAATTGTTCAAATTATGATGCTCTGATGCTCTTGGTGGGTTCCTTTTTCCTGCAGCCCTTAATCAGGAGTGAGGACTGTTACTTGACTTTTGTTTATGAGATAGTCTTGAAGGACTTAAATATGGTTTGTGGCTAGCTTTGCAAAATGATTTATTAGTTGATTCGTTAGGCTGGAAAAGGAGAGTGCTATATCATCTTCCTTGCCTTAGGAATGACTGACAGGGCAAGGCTTTCCAGGTTGCTGCTGAGATTAACTATCAAGGCCTTTTCCCTTCCTACTAGGAAGCTTGTGTGTTTTCCTTATAGAAGTTTTGTGTGTGCTGATGTGTTATTCTCTATATGTTGTAAAAGTCTGCAGCTGTTATTGCAATACAAGTACATATTAGCAATGGCGTTGCATGAGGCACAGTCCTAATTTTTATGTAATATATCGGCAAGTTATGAAATTTGAATGCATAATTTAGCTTATTGCATGACATAAAACCTTTTGCATTGTAATTAAATTCTGACTGTCTACTCTTTGGTAATGTGTGGCAGACTTTCTTAACATTGGTTGTTTCATTTTTTCAGATCACCTTCTTGTGAGAAGAGGCTTAGCCTTTAGTTTGACTTTTTATCTTGCAGATACCTAAAGCAGCATTCTGTTAATAACTATGGAATATTGCAGTATGTTGCAGTAGTGTTGGATTAGAAACATACATAGGTAATAAGCACAAGTTGATGGAGGCATGGAGGGCAGAATTTATTGACTGTCTTTTTAAGCTTTTGTTGAGCAAGTGTCTTGGAAATTATATTTGTACTAGGATGAAAATAATCTCATATGTCAACTTCTTTTATTGAGAGTTGGCGTACTGGTAGTCCCTGCTTATCAGTAAAAAGACTGATGTATAGGATTCCTTCCTTTGCAGTTCTCAAAATTACTTTTTTTATGTATGGCTTGATTTGTTGTGCAGTTGAGGAGTGTTATCCTTGGTGGTGACTTTCATTCTATAGACTGTTCACCTGGGAACTTGTTGCAATGACAGAATGAAAATGGGTGACATTTGTCACTGTACTTAATATATTGCTCTGAGAAGCGCAGTGTGAGGCAGTTCTAGGTTGGAAGCTGGGATGTGTGGAGAAAACCATCAAGTTTTCTCAAGATGTGGTGGGAATGTGAATTTATTTTACTGTATACTTAGAGATCACTAAGCTGTGTCAGGCCTCTGAAAACGAGGTACATTTTAAAAGCATATATGAACTATAAAAATGCTGAGGTTTATAAGGATCTTGGCAAGTACAGTAGCTCTGAAGCAGAGGGAAATATACTTACATCTTAGTGACCAGTTCTTACAATTGCAGTAATGAGCATTCCACAGTTTCTTTCCTTTCCTTTCCTTTCCTTTCCTTTCCTTTCCTTTCCTTTCCTTTCCTTTCCTTTCCTTTCCTTTCCTTTCCTTTCCTTTCCTTTCCTTTCCTTTCCTTTCCTTTCCTTTCCTTTCCTTTCCTTTCCTTTCCTTTCCTTTCCTTTCCTTTCCTTTCCTTTCCTTTCCTTTCCTTTCCTTTCCTTTCCTTTCCTTTCCTTTCCTTTCCTTTCCTTTCCTTTCCTTTCCTTTCCTTTCCTTTCCTTTCCTTTCCTTTCCTTTCCTTTCCTTTCCTTTCCTTTCCTTTCCTTTCCTTTCCTTTCCTTTCCTTTCCTTTCCTTTCCTTTCCTTTCCTTTTTTTGGTGTTAGTTCTCTTTCTTCTTCCTCCAATATCTGACTAAACTTCTCATTCAGGGAAAAAAGAGAAAGCAAACGAGGCTGAATGCAGTTATTTAGTGTGGACATAGAGGACAGTTCACTATTGCCTTTGGCTTTTGCCTATTTTAAAACTTGTTAATTTATCCACTCAGTTTTCCTAAGGTAAATAAATCCAGCTCTTTAAACCATTCTTCTCAGATCATGAGTTCCTAATGTTTCCTCTCTCTGCTCTCTGTTGGCTTCTGCTGTCTTGTGGTATTAAACTAGACCTAGACCCAGTGCTTGCAGAGCAGTGCAGTACAGTACAGAGCAAGGGGGAATTGTTGCTTGCTGTGTCTGTCTTCCAATATTCTTGCTAACATATTGAATAGTGTTGACATTTTTGAATCCTGCTTATAGTGATGACTCACTTGGATTGTTTCTTATCATATTGCTGCTTTTCTCCATTTTTATCCATGCCTTCATTTTTGTTGATGTTTATGCCACGTAACATTTTCATTGAATTTTGTTCTATTAAGATTATTAGAGAATGGTTTTATTTCCACTTCTGTGCTGCATAATGCAAAAAATCCTTCCAGTCTTGATGCTGTTCACAAATTTGATGTGTACTCTCATCTATTAATGAAAATCACTTATAGTACTTAAAAACCACATGTTGGATTTGCTGCTGCTGTTTCATATTTCTCAGGTGCATTGGATGTGACTCTATTCTCTCCCTCTTTAAAAGAGTGTTGTAGATTTCTTTTTTTCTTTTTTTTTTTTTTTTTTTAAGAAATCCCTTAATTTCTTGCTGAATTTTTTTTTTCTTCTATTTGTGTTGTATAATAGTTGTTATATTGGGACTGGACTACACAGTCTCATGAAGGTATTGTGGCTAGATCAGTAATACTTTACCTCTTGATCTGTGGTTGTGAAGGTGTTTGAGAGCCTCTTGGAAATTTGTTTCAGGTGTTTAATGGATGAATATATTTACCACCTTGAGTTTTGTGATGTAGATAGATACTATCTTTCCTAATTCTAGCTGGGCTGTACTAGGGACAGACATGTTACAAAATACTCCTGTAGTCTTTCCTGAAGGGTAGAATTTTTAGTAATGCCTTTTTTTTCAACAACAATGCTGAAGTGAAGAGTTAATGTAGATTACAGATGTGTAGGTAGCTTTCAGTGTTTAATTTTGTTATGAGGCTTTTACAGAACAGCTAGGACTGGCTAGAGTAAGATAAAAAGACTAAAAAAGCTGCTTTAAAATGACAGTTACATTGTTAAATGTTTCTTGCTCTGGAGGAAGATGAAATATCTATGGTTGACAGAGCTTGCAAGATGATTTCTATGTAGGAAGTGGTATTAGTCTGCAGTGCTTTTTCTTGTTGTAGTCTGTGCTTCAAGCCCATATCACAACTGTTTGACTTCAGTGAGCTCTTGCACTGTGTTGGCTGAGGGATTGCTCTCTGAAGTATCAGTTCATTTGTCTATGACTGCTTATTTGGCTGGTGTGTTTGACAGTGAATGCTGGGCTGTGCTGGCCAAACCCCCACGTTGGAATGCAGTATTTTATAAGCAGTGAGTTTTTGTGTGTGTCTTTGGTTGGGGCTTTTTTGCCACAGCAGTTAGAAATTTGGAAGGTTTTGTATTGAAGTGCATTTGTGGTAATACTGCACTTACATGAATTCGGTTGGGGAAATTAAGTTCGTGTAAAACCAATAATTGTGGCACTTATTCTTTGCAGATTGACAAAATTGTAGTCATAATGCTTCACAGATGCAAAGAGGGGTCATTTGAAAAAAAACACTTCTGTGCCTGTGGAAAGTTTTATGGGGCAGCTTTGTCAGAATATTTATAAAAGTGTTGTACTGTATGCTTAAATTACAAGGAGTTTGCATTATACACTGACATCTGGGAATCTGCAAAAGAGTTAAATAGTTAACTGTTAATAGTTAAAATGTACATTGAAGGTGCTTCAAACTCTAATTAAACGCTGCATAGACCCACCTCTGAGAGGATTGCCAGCCATAATTGTCCTGTTTGACTTTCTAGAATAAAATTTAATGCCCTAATTTGAAGTATTATTGTAGTTTTCTGGCTAAAGGGAGACATCTGAAGTACTTTCTTGTGAAGGACATGTACCCAAAGGCTACTTGCTGTCCAGTTGTCATGACTATGAGTTGACACACTTGGACAAATTATTATTTGAAAGTGGTGCCATTTATGCAAAATAGTGCACAATATTTCCATTATTTGTCCTGTTAGAAGGCTTAAGGAAAATAAACAGTACTATTAAATGTGCTGTGCTTTAAGTAATAATATTTGGTTGTGTCCTTCTGGGAGATAGAGTATTTTTCCTTCCTTACCTCACTCCACTTTTAAGCCCAAGTGAATAGACAGCCCATTTTTTACCATCTACATCCCACCCATTTCTTGCCCCTTATAACTTAAAACAAAGCAGCTGCTGTTGCCTGTGTGGCTCCTGTTGAGCAGCTGTTGGTGCAGTGGATGCAGTCCCCTGGTCTTTGTGCGCAGGACCACCAGCTGCTGCAATTGAAACCTTTCCAGTGGCAGTGTCGTAACTTGCATTGGGATTTCTCGTGCATTATTCAGTCCAGCTGTTCATAATGGAATGATAGATCTCTAATAGATACTTTCTGCAAATTGATTTCAGTTTTGTAATTCTTTAATTTCATGAGTTAATCATAATGTTTACATGTGGCTGTAGTGGTAAAAAAATAATAGTTAAAATTTTTTATGACTACTTTTTAACTCCATGTGGGATTGGAATGTGACTGTATTAAGAAGTTGTTGGTTTAATAGTGTATCATTTTTGTACAACTAGAGATTGTGAAGTGCTATCAAAATACTAGTCTAAGCAGGAAATTAACTTAGGAGTACGCTGGTGTAGGGAGAAAGCATTGCATGTTATGACAAATTTAATTATCCCCAGTTTCCTAATAATTAAAAATATTATTTAGCAGAAGTTTTAGATATTTTTTTCCAGGGAAGTGATATGGTGGAAGTTGGAGAGGACTCAGGTTTATGGTTTTAATGCTCCCTTTCAGCTAAAGAAAGGGGGAGCAATGACAACAGGAGAGAGAATGGATACCAATACATATTGAACTGTGGTGAAAGAAACTATTTAAACAATGCCTTAAGGACACTTAAGCCCTGAGCGTGCCTAGGGCTACAGTCACAGAGATAACTCTGAATCTGAGTAACACATCAACTTACAAATGTAACCATAACAAATACAGAATCCTAAAAGTTGTCATTTCATCCTATTTTAACTGTGGCAGGTTATTTCTAAGGATTTTTTTGTATGGCTCTCCTAAGACTTCTAGAAAGGTTTTTTGATATTTGAGGTGAGTATTGGAGCATGACTGTGATACATGTTTGAAGCTATCATTGAAATGAAATTTTGGCACAAGTTGTAAAGGATTTCTTTTGTTGTCTTGATTTTTCTGGATTTCTATTGGTAACTGTCAGTACTATAGAGATATAGTTTTGTAATTATTTGTTTTTTAAGTCACCTTACTAAGATTTAAATTATAGTCTTGATATTTGGATTTGCATATTTTAATGGTTTGTATGGAAAGTACTATCTCTTAACATCAACTTAATACTGTGTTGTGAAGCCATAGATGAAGGCTTAGTGCGCATTTTTCTTCAGATTTTTGCCTTTCCTACAGAATAGTGAACAACTGGATTTCTCTTTCAGACTTCCATTTTTAAAAGAAAGTGTTTCTGAAGGTTGTTTTACTTTAGCCTTTTTAGTAAGAGAGTGGCCAGAGACCCTCAATAGCTACCTGTTTGCACCAAAGGTGTCAGGTGAGTCTGTCTTTAAAAGAATAATTTATGAGGACAGGAATAGTTGCATGATTAGGCAATACCACTTTTGAAATCGGATGTATTCTGCAGTATTTCTTACCTGTTTTGCAGCCCATTTTGCATTGTCATTTTGTGTCAGTTTGTATTATTACTTTACTGTCCATAAAGAAATAATTTTTAAAAGTGTGCGTGTTCAGTGTGCTGTGTTGATCCAGCAGGTTTTTTTCTCAAAGAGGAATTTCAGAAATACAGGATGCAGCTTGTAAAAGTGAGATGCCTGTATTGACTAGAAAATTATTGCTATTTAGTAGCATGAGCTGTATAGCTCAACAGATTACTTCAAGAAATGTCTTGCTGTTCGTTACTTCACTGTGAACTTATGCTCCCTCCCCTCTGAAGGCAACTGTCCAGTTACATTCATACCAGTTTAACACACAGGATGGCCTCTCCTGCCTTCAGCAGTGGAACTGTAGTCCCTTGTACAGAATAACTTCTGTCTATGTGTCATGAACTGTTTGCTAAAACCTTCAGAGTTTTAAGATGCTGTTCCAGGTAGTGTTTCTGACCTAACAGCGTTGGCAGAATAGCTTCTGTGCCAATGAAGTGACTGTTCAAGTGTAGTTCTGTGTTTTAGCCAAATTGCTGCCTCTGTAAATTCTCTAGATGGAGCTGGGATGATTAAGCGTGGGCACATGTTAGCACTTCTAAATCAGAAGGATGGGGCAAACAACTGTTCTGAAGAACTCAAACAAATGCCCAGGTTAAGATGCCTTTAGTGATGCTCAAGGTGATTCATACTTCTCATTTTTAGAGTGACAAAGTCCTGGTTACCAATGAGCTACTGCAGCAGTCCAGTGGCAGCTTGCTCAGCTGCTCTAAGTGCTACACTGACATCTGTGTTTGCCGTGAACAATTGGTAACACCGTGTACTGGCTTTGCGTGGCCATGTTCTGGGGGGCTTCTCTTGGAAGCTGCTGTGAGATGCCGAGGATGGACCTGCTGCTGGCCAAGGCTGAGCCAATCAGGAATGGTAGTAACTCCTCGGTGATAATATGTTTAAGGAGAGAAAAGTTATTGTGCAGATGTGTTTGCAGCCAGAGAGGAGCAGAGTGAGAACATGTGAGAGGAACAGCTCTGTAGACACCAAGGTCACTGCAGAAGGAGGGGCAGGAGCTGCTCCCGGTGTCAGAGCTGAGATTCCCTTCCCCGTGGTGAGAACCATGGTGAGACAGGCTGTGCTCCTGCAGCCCATGGAGGCCCACAGGGATGCAGAGATCCACCTGCAGCCCGTGGAGCAGACCCACATCAGAGCAGGTGGGTACCTGAGAGGAGGCTGTGAACCCCTGGTAGGCCCAGGCTGAAGCAAGGTCCTGGCAGGGACCTGGGGACCTGTGGAGGGAGGAGCCCATGAAGAGCAGGTTCCTGGTAGGACTTGGGACTCATGCTGGAGTAGGTTGTGCCTGAAGGACTGAGATTGGAAAGGTTCATGGAGAACTCTGCCCTGTGGAAGGGACCTCACACTGGAGCAGGGGTAGGACTCCTCTCTTTGAGCAGCGTGTGCTGAACTGACCACAACTCCCATTCCCATCTCCCTGTGCTGCTAGGGGGGAGGTAGAGCTAGGAAGAAGGGACGGGTGGGGAGAAGGTAGTTTAAAGGTTTGTTTTTACTTCTTATTATCCTGTTGTGGTTTTCTTAGTAATAAATTCAGTTAATTTCCCCACCTTGAGTCTGTTTTGCCCACAATGGTAACAGGTGAGTGATCCCTTCCAGTTCTTAACTCGTGAACCTTTCACTATATTTTCTCCTCTGTCCAGTTGGCGAGGGGAGTGATAGGGCATCTTTGGTGGGTGTTCTCATCCAGCCAGGGTCAGCCCACCACACACCTTCTGCAAAAACACGTTGGACTGGCATTGATCTGGTCGATCAGTGCATTATGTTTTGTTAGTCCTAAACTGATAGAGACATTGGGTGTACGTAAGAGAGAGCCAAAGGGGAATGCTAATAAGGTCAGGGCCTGGAGAAGCACAGTCTTAGGAGTCTAGAAACTGCTTTTGTTGTGCTTACTCTTCACTCATCTGGGAACCTTTCTTCCATTTCTATCTCCTCTGGTTAGTAGCTGTCTTGCAGCTGTGGCACTTGCAGTGCAAATTGATATATAGAGTTTAGATTTGGACAGTGTGCGAGCATCAGTGTTGGTTAAAGGTACAATTATTTTTGACAGCAGAGATCCTTAGTGTGCCTGGTATTAGTATGTCCGTATCAGTGGGTGGGATGATTTAATAGCTAGGCTGTGCTGGGTGTCCTCACAGTCTCCTGGGAGGACCTTTAGCAAAATGCCTGACACGTGGGCACTGGCCCCTCAGTGGGCAGCGCTGTCTGTGAGGTCCGTCGGTGACAATGGACAGTCTGATCACTCCCTCCTACACTTGAGACAAAAATCAGCCTGTGGAAAGAGACAGTGTTGTGTGACCATTTGGTATGTGGAATACTTTTAGACTTTGATGGTAATTTTTAAAGAAAATTATTAATAGCAGGCAAAAGGTTGTGTTTTTTTTCCACATAATATCTATACCAGTGAAACTGCCAACACTTATTATTATGAAAAATATCTTAATACTTCACTTATTTTAAAATAAATATTTTTTATTAAGGAAGCTAGTCCCTGATATAGAACATATTGCCTTTTGTTCTAAAAATTCTGAATGAGGATTCTGCTTGTCAGACTAGGTGATATCCTAGAATTTGTACACATGGGATTGTGGGAAATCAGAGTTCACTATATTTATTCTAGGGATTTGGTCCTTGATATTTGTTTGCTAGTAGCTGTGTTTGTTTTGTAACATTTCAACTTGTTGGTCTGGCTTGTAATGAAATGTCTTCAGCCCCAGAAGGAAGATGCTTTGCAAATTAACAACTGCAGGACAATAGTTAGAGCAACTGTGTTATTTCATCTGTCTGTTACCGTGTGTAACCACAAAAAGCATAAACCTATGGGCCTCATCCTGGTTTTGGAGCACAGGTTATACATTTGTGGATTATTGTATCCGTGTAACTTGTGGGACTGTTCTGGTGCTCTTCGGATAAGAGCCAGCTCCATCTTATTTTTAGTACTAAAGTAATTAGGGCTTTGTTCTAGTAATATTTTCTTAACATGCTGCAACATGATGGAATTAGGGGCCTAATAAAAACACTGTATCAAAAATGTCCAGCATTCTTTGGACTTATAAAATCCAGCAGTAGCCAGAAGAGACATAATTTGAACTTTTTGGACAGACGTGACAGTGTTGCACTTGACTTCTATTGAGCTTTGTAATGAAAAATTATAAATTGATTAGCAATTAACTGCTACAGTGAAGTAAGTTTCTATAGCAACAGGGCAATGCAGGATATTCAGACTGCTTTCCTTAGCAGATAATTTTTTCTTCCAAGCACCGAGTTTACACTGTTGGACTAAAACATTGTTTTGTTATAGCAACGGATAATCCTCAGCTTTTGCTGCTCTTGCTTTTTAATATTCTTTTCTCCTTCCTAAAGAAATAACTTTTCCTCTTATGAGCTGAAAAGGGAATGGGAGAAACTTTGTGTGATAAATAACAGTGTGCTAGACTGGTGGAAACTCAACCCACAACTATTTGCCTGTATGTTATTAGCATAATGAATGGAGTTATATTGAATATATTGTTATGCAGTGTGAATTTCTATTTCACTTCTGCCTGTTGACAAGTCTACATGAAACTGAACCTGGTCTAATTTAATAATAATGGTGATGATATAATAGCTTGCAAATTTCAAGTAAATCAATTTAGATAAGTTGTAATGCTGATTCCCTGAATCAGCCGGATGTTTTTTTAAAATTTGTTCTTGTGTTTAAAGTCTCTGTATTTGTTCTTTGGTTTCAATACTTCTGAATGCCTTCTAAGAGAGGAATATTCTACTTTGTTCTTCACTCTAAAAGTCAGAAAACATCAGGGTTTTATCAAGGGACTGCAGGGGTTTGGGGTTTTTGTCATAGAACACACTCGTAAAGCCAACTTTTAAGTGTTACTGTATTTTTATCATCTTAAAGTTAGAGGAGATGAAGTTTTAACAACTTAAGTTACGAAGCTACGAAGCAGTCTTGTTTTTTTTAACAGGATACTTAGTTTTGTATTAAGTATTTTAAAGATACCTCTGATGCCGTGAAAAAAAAAAACAAAAGCAGGTTTTGCTTTTGTCAGTCAGCCTCACTGTTTGTTGTTGACAGGTATTGCACAAGTGAATTTTTCCAAAATTATAACAAAACCATACCATTGTTTTAGGAAAGAAAAAAACAAGATTCAAAGGTACAGTGAAAGTAGTGGCTTTGAACGTGTGACTGACTAGAACTGGTCCAACAGGTCAGGTAACTTTTGTGTGTGTGCATGGGGAGGAGGTGATCAACTCAGAGATGATGATACCGTTGAGTTATGCAATGTTTCCAGTTTGTTCCATGTTTTGGGTGCCATCTAAAAGAAGTCTGCCAGGTCTAATTTAAATAAGTGTTGCCTTTAACAGGTGTGATTTTTTAACCAGTTTTGCTTGCAGAGCTGGGCCAATTTAAACAATTTCCCAGTAAAAGTAACTTACTAAGAGTTTAATAAGTATTGCAACTGACTGTATGAACTGTATGAGAGCAGCTGCTGAATTGTGCCAGAATGTGTGGTTTTACTTGGAATCTATTTGATATTTACATACCTATTTTCCTTATTTTAATTTGTTTCTTACATCTAGTACATGTATTCTTATCTCTGTTAAGCTCATCTGAATTATGCCTCATGCAGTGTTAAAAACAGGTGAGAAAGGACTAACTATAAGTGTAGGCAACAGTGTGACTATACTGTAGGAGGAAATAAAGGAGAATAAGGAGCAAGAAGACCAGAAAGGTAACTATTACTTTTTTACTTCAGAGCTATGAATTTGTTATAAGGTACTAAATTGTAACTATTGAGAAATGAATTATAGTTAACCAAGCATAAATATTAAGTGAGACTTGCAGAACTTAATTATGAAGCGTAGTTAAGGAAAAAGATAATTGTTACAGTACACTTCATTTTCTCAGTTCCTCAAAAGTGAAGAGACTAAAATGTGTGCTTCAATGCCTTCCAGCCTTTACAGAAGGTGATGTGTTGTTTACACAGCTTGTGTCAGTCCATAAGTAGTATTCCAGCATAAACTTTATTTAGTGCTTGTGAATATTTGGAAAGCTCTGTGCTATCCTGAAATCAGTTGCTTTTTAATTCACTCTATTCCTAACAGTGAAAATTTCTGCTGAAAACCTTCTGACTGCCTTTGGCTGAGTGGCAGGCAGGTATTTTTGCAAGGCTTATCCTGGATTGTATTCAGATAGAGAAAAACATGCAGGAGTGCTATTCAACACTTACCCCACCCACAACAACAAAAAATACCCTTCCAGCTTTAGCTTTTGAAATTCTTGCATTGTAGACTTCTGTGTTAGGGATTCTTTTTTGTTTTGTTGAAAGTAAAATGTTGTTGGGAAAACATTAGTATATGGCGTATATAAATAGACAGCTTTATTTGAAGTTTAGGTGCTCAGCCTTTGTAGTGTAACACTTTGGTAGTAAAGGAGAGTTGTAACTTACTAAGTTCACATCCTTGAATGAAGTGGAAGTTGAGATGCATATATTAGATATTTAAAATAAGAGAATTTTAGAGCTTGGAAATTCTGTTACAAAATGATCAGAGAATTAAATGCTTAGTCCTTTATGTCTGACACGACTATTGGGAAGAGACTTTCAAGTTGAGGTCTTCTAGGAAAGATTTTGGAAATAATTCAATTGATGAAGCTTATACAGAGAAAAAAGAGCACATGCATGCTGTTCGTAATAACTTTGAGATACATCACTGTTCATAATCAGAGTTACTTTATAAGGAGAAACAAGCTGATACCTCAACCATAGATGAAGGGAAAATTCATGGAAAAAATCTATAGGGAAATTTTGCTTCAGCAATAAAACTTTGAAAAGATGATAAACAGAGTGTAGTGTTGATTACAAGCTGAACCAGCTTGTGATACAGCTGTTGAAGGCTGGAGGACATAAATGCAATTCAAAGATGTATGAAATGAGGTTTACCAATAGAAGTAAAGAATGTGTTTAGTGCCATTGTACTAGGCATTGAGAAGCTGGCTTTAATATTGTATGAAATTCTGGTTGCTTGTGTTGAAGATGATTTTTAGCTCCTGCTACTAAAAGAGGATAGTGTCTAATGTAAAACTGGAGAAAGAAATGTGTGATTTTAATTTCCTGAGCAAAGCAGTTACTAAATATCCTTTTTGTCACACTAAAAGGACAAAGAGAGGAAAGAAGAGAGAGAATAAATAATACAAAACCTTCCCTGGGTATATCAGACATTACATTTGTGGGAGACAGATCTCCCACAAATCCCAATCATGCAAAATTTACTATTAATTTAGAAGGATCCTGCCTTTTGACCAGCCCTGCTGTAATTACTAATAGCTGGACTGCAGAATGAAAATACTGTGATGTGATAGGCTGCAGACCCTAAGGGAAGTACAGAATAGGTTTTAACAAGAGGCAGAATATTTGCTCCAGAAGCTTCTTAGGGCTGAGCCAGATGAACAGAGTGAAGGCAATTTATTTTTAGTGCTACAAATCCAACTCTCTGTGTGGTACCTAGAGAGGCCAACTTACTGGCTTTTAGATCAGGAGAGGAGAGGACTGTAAGAGACTGAGGAGCTGGAGGCAGTAGTGGTCAGTGAAAAAATGGATGTACAGCTCATTTGGCAGATATCATGGAAAGAGCAGGAGGTGTTTAATGGTAACTAAATCGATGCTAGAGTATCTCAGTAGTTTTGTGGGGAAGCTTTAGGAAGGGATTTTGTATTCTCTGTATTCTTGCAGGTGGTTTTCTGTATTCTAAATCTCCATTTATACAGCAGGCATTGAAGGTCAGAACTATTTAATCCTGTCTTAAACCATGAGCAGAGAAAAGGATGAGATTTTCTTAACTAGTGACCAGCCAGCCCTTTTTTTTTTTTTTTTTTTTTTTTTTTTTAAATCATATGGTGTAGTGAGACTGAAAAAGGCGAGCAGTAAGCCTGTTTTTTTTCAGGTTTTCCTAATTTGTTTTGTACTCACTTTATATAAACTTTTATTATACTGAGGTATTTGGAAAAGATTCTGTGTGCTTAAAGCAGATGTTTTCTCATGGTCCTGTGTTTGAGAGAAATGTTTGAAGAAAGACCTTTCTTCAAAATGGAAACTAAAAGAAGCAAGCAGTTGTGCTTTGGCTTTGTCCTGCTACTGTTAATGCTGGAGCTTCAAGTTAGGGAGTTACCTGGCCCCTCTTGCACTGGGACAGAACAGCTTTCCACCACGGGAACAAGCTTTAATGCAGAAACAGTCTTTCTCATTCAAATGTACTCCTGGAGCAAATTCTCCTTTCTGACATGAATGCAAACTCTTCTTTCACAGGGTAGAAGATATTGTCAGATAGAGACTACTGTTCTAATGTAGCTCCTTATAAATTGAATATACTCCTTTGCTCACATCTGAGTGCATTCTCTTTATTTGGTAGTTTTGTATGTACATCTTTGGCAAAGAAGTTTCCCTGCTACCCTGCCAATTTAAACAACAGCAAAAATCCTTTGAGGTTTGTGATATAAGGTGGTTCTCCAGTATGAGAATGGCTGCTTCACTCTTCGGAGTACTGTAGGATGTTAATGTATCTTGATCAATATGCAATGCTAAACAGTTAAACGGAATTTCAAGTAGAGGCTCAGGCTGCTTAGTTGCCATGGCAAACACAGTAGGAAATTCATGCCAAAGTTTGGAAACTAAGATACACAAAAGAAAACTTGTAAACTGAAATAATCACTTTGGAGAGCAAATACACTTGTTTATAATTTATTAGAGTCTGTTTCCCAAAGAATATGGTTTTAAAATCCTATTTTATTAAGCAAGTCTTAATTACCAGTCCAGAGTTTTGCACAAAGGAGGCAATATTCACAGGCAGGGAAGAGTGAGATTCTTTGTTAGCTTACCCTCTAACTGTAAGGGCATTGAGTGAATAGAGTAGCCTCTTGGAGACAGAGGAATTGAATTGCTTAAGTACTGTAATCAAGGTTGACATATTTTCAGTGTGCCATGCCTTGTTTCACAGATGACTCAGTCTTGTCTCTCTAAAATTTGTCTGTTAGTGATTATGTGTATGTTAGATCACATATGTATGATGTGTGTGTATAGATACCATCTCTGTGCATTAATGGTTTTTCTATGTTGCCGATTGCATATATATCCTTTAATTACTTGTGTATATTAAAGATCTTGCCATATTTAAAATCCACTTCCCCACAGTTGTTTGTCTTAAGGCTTGCTACCTGTAACCAAGATCTTTATGTGAGTATTTTAATTGGGTGATTTTCAGTTTGATAGACTTCCCTGTGTAATCAGCTTACTGTGAACATAGTATTTGGTATTGTAGTCCTGTCGGGCTGTTGTGGTAAAACCTGACCCTTTTGCATGTGACTTGCTGTACAGTTTTCCATAGGTGTGGTCACATGCAAATCATGCAGTTATTTTTCTCTTTCTGGATGTAAATTAGTATGTATATTTCCATGTATCTTCTCCAAAGTCTCGTTCCCTAGCGGGAAGCTGTTACACAGAAAGCCAATCTGTGGCTTGAGGAAGTGCTACTTTTAAAGATTTCCTGAAGATCGAGGTTAGAGCTGGAGTTGGGCATTGCCTACCCTAACATGTGACTACCTCATCACTTTATGCATTGCATAACATGGATTGGAGATTATGGCAGGCAGTTGGAGGCTCAGGGAAAGCAGTTTAGGTTATTATTGAGAAACTGATGAATTTGCCTCTGTCTTTATAACACATGGTCTCCTGGGAAGGGAGGCTTGCTGTTGTTATAACTGGGAAGTGTGTTACTGGGACATGAAATGTTGGAGGTGATGGAACAAACAGTTTATGAAATAGTGTTCAGGAGTTCTTGTTGTGAACAATAACTGTTATATTGAATTACAGGTTAGTCTGCTCTTTGCTGACCTCTTTAAAAAGGACTTAGTGAGCAGTTTTTAATTAAAAAAAAATGGAACATGAAAACATCGGGAAGATTATACTAGGGCCTAACTCAAAGGAAAGTAAGAATTTAGAGGCCACAGGAAAAGAATTGCACCACTGATTAGTCACAGTAAAGAAAGTGTTTCATCTCACTAAGTTTAACATACTGTAATTTATGGTTATGTGGTATATCTGTAACTTCAGGAAAAAAAGTTAAAAGGGGCAGAGCAGCAGAAGTTGAAGACAGGCTGATTGACCAACTGGCAAGAGGCAACTATAAGAAACTTGGGAGATGCAGTTATGCTACAGGAATGAGCAGCAGTATGTGTTCCCACTAATCTCTCGGTGTCACACAGTGGAGGAAAATACTTGAGTCAGTTTGGAGCCACTACACAAAAAGAGAGGGTTGATATTTGTGATTGCCTTAACTGATTAGTACTTGAGTTCTAATAAATATTTCTTTCTTTAAGAAGTGGAATGGAGAAGAATATTAGAAACAAGAATTGAGTAAATCATACAGCATTGTATAAATCAGAAGGTGCATCTCTTCTTTCAGGTCTATAAAAGTGTATTATTACAGAGATATTCAGAGAAGTGGTGAAAATGGTGACATCTGAAAACTTTTGTGTAAATACTGAGGACAGGATTCCTTATTCTAGTAATCAGTGTAAGTGCTGTGTATATGGACTGTTAGACATCATTGTCCCTTCTTGGAAACAAGATGTTCAGTAAAATCATAGGGGAACAAAATTCAGAACTGACACTTTTTTCCACATATTAACTCATCAGGGTACCTTGCTTCTGTAATATAAGTGAAAAATGAACAGGAAATGGGAGTTAAAATCTGGCAATTTTTTCAATTCTGTGCAGTGGTTAATGCAAAAAAAAAATCCTATAAGGGTTATTAAACTTCCATATTTGCAATTTAAATAGCTTAATGAAAGAAATCTAGGATGGACAATAATCCATTAATGCAGCTGACTTCGTGAGTTAACTTCTGGAACATGTATCTGCCCACTGTTGAAGAAATGGTACTGGAGTAAAAAGTCCTGGCAAAAAAGTCCAGTTTGGAGTCCATGATTATGAAGTATGTATGTGCTATGATTTGTTAAATCTATGTCCTAATTGTTAAGCCAAGGAGGAGGCCAGTGTAAAAATGTGACCTGTCACCCATGGTTTATAAATAGCCCTGAGAGATCATTATTTTGAACTTAAAACTGCACAGTGAGATCTCTTTCTTACATATGTTCTTAAAAAGAGCTGAGTAGGGGGAGAAGAGGAGGAAGGTGTCTGCATCACATGCACAACATACGTGATTCTGAATCAGGGTTCTGCTGGAGAGGTTTTTATCCAGCAGGCTGAGTTACAGTAGAGCCAAAGTTCTGCAGACCAGGCACTGCAAAGAGACAATAATGCTGATATCAGAGCTTCTTCTCCCTTCTTCCTATTAAAAAAAGGCAAGTAATTGCTTAAACCAAAATAGAACATCTAATTCAGTTCATGTCTGTTGGGAATGTATGATACAGTGCCTTTGTTCAGAGTTGTTTGAGTTTAACTAGCCTGTTTACAGATTTAGTGTGACCAAACGCTTAACACTGGAGTCATAATCTCATTTTTTTATCTGAGTTGATCATGTCATTAACTGGCACCCACAATGAAGGGAACTTTGCAAAAGGAGCTGTGGAATACCTTGTTTGTTAGCTTTTCTTCAGCATGGGTTTCTGCGGGATTGTTTAGAGGCTTGAGCGCAAGTTAAAGCTCATATGCTCATATATTTTTGTCTTATAGTAAAGCAGTGTTGTGCAAAGTGTGTGATTCAAGTGCTTTTAGTGAGCAAAGGGAGCAGATTTTCTTCTGCAGGTGTAATAAAAAATTGACTTTAAGTATGGAGAAACAAACATCTTTTGAAAAGTTAGTGTCCTGTCACTTGGCCTGAAGCTTTAGTGGTTTGATTACAGTGCAGCTGAAGATTGCTGGAGTTGCTTGAAGTGCTTCTGGTCAGCTCTGTGGAGTGGGCAGGCTGTTGGGTTTCTTTTGGAGATGCTAAGCTCTCAGACCTTGTCGGGACTGACCAGGACGTGCTCTGGAGAGCTGTGTTATGGTCAGTTCGTTAGAGCAATTTGGGTCTGACCTGGTTCTTGAGCAGCACAGTCACAAGTCGTGGGTTTTGGTCTTCCACTCTAAAGAAGCAATATCAGCATGGGTGAAAATTTTACCAAGTGAGTAAGACCTTGAATTGAAGATGCTTTAAGTTTCTAAAGGAACAGTTTCAGGGACTTCAGACCTCTCTTGGGTTATGACAGGTGGAGGCAGCAGCAGCATTCTGTGCTCAGAAGACAGAGGGATTTTTGTGTGGAGGAATTCAAAACCTCGTCTCAATTTCTGTTAGACTCTCTGGCCTGCAGTAGTTCAAATTTGTTAATATTCCTGTACTGTTTTAGTGCCCTTTGCTCAGTCTTACAAACAAAGAGGAAGTTGATGCTGTATACACCTGTGAAATGAATGGGGACTTGCAAACAATTTTTTTTTTTTAATCTACTGTTCTGAGGTTTTGAACACTCTTTAAAAATAAAAATATCTACTTTTTCTAGGGTTATTGGTAGCCTGGTGCTTTCACCTTAGACAACTTCCAAAAGAATGTGCTGATCTATACTGTAACCACAGAAACGTTTTGGCTTATGGCCTTATTAAAATGAAGTTAACATTGTTACGATAAGCTGTAAATCAATCAGTCCTTTATATGCGTTCTTTATGGTGTTCACATCTACTTTCTTGATCTTGCCAATTATATAACCATCGGTTCAGTTAATATAACATAGATTTATTTCAAACCAGTGCGTGCTCTTTGCTCTGTTTGAGTGCTTAGAGTAATTCTTCTGCAAACAGAATATGATTATTTTATTGAATCCTTCAGAAAACTGCACTGATCTCTACCTAAATATGGATTTATGTCCAGTTATCTGGTCTAGAGCTTTTTTCTAAGTGTAGGTGGTCATAGTTGTCTGCTGTATGAATAAATGCTTAAATCTTGTTAAGTAATGTCTTTCTCCTTTCAAAAGTCATGTAAGTCTTGTATGGCCTCAAGCGGGAATTAAATCTAGAAGGGAGAAAAACATCAAGTAGCTTCCCAAATTTGCAAGCGGCTTTGCACAAAATCGATCTTTAAGACTTTGTTATGGATGAATTGTGTGGAATACTTGAAAAAAATTAGGTTAAATAAAATTACTTGGTGTCCTTGTTTTACTAGCAGAGCTGTTCTTACAGAGTCTCCTAGAAACTGTCACATGCCTTAAGTGTTCCTGTTCAGCATTTAATCAAGTGCTTTGTAACTTATAAAAAACCTTCTGCAAAGATACAGGAACCCATTTATGAGGAACTGTATTGTGAGTGGCAAGCTATTGATGCTTCAGTTCATGGAGTTGAAAGATCAGCCGAATTTTAAATGCAAAAGTAAAAATAATATTTTTACTGAAGTTTAGAAATGTGACTTTAATTTAAAGCAGGTACATTGAATGCAATATAAAGACCTAAAATTTCCTTAGCATTAATGGCTTTGCAAGGCTCAGGAAACATTTAAAACTACTCTGTGTGCACACACAACACCTATTATGCAACCCTTGAGACTAAGCACATCAGTCAGGTATGGAAAAAGCAGCTCTCATTTATTTAAGAAATTATCCTTATATTTAAGAAACCTATTGTGGCTATAAAAAGGGCAACTTTACAAATTATGATTGTCTACTGGCTTTTTATTGAATCTTAATGAGAATTTTTACCTTTGTTTTCTTTCTTCATTTTTGGTTTCTAAGTGAAAGCTGAGACGCTTTTAAACTATTTTAAGTTTTTTGGGGGACTTCTGAAGTGAACATGTATTGACCTGTACACTACCTGAAAGGTTTGTGGATCTGAAGGGATGATGTGAATTCTTACCAGACTTTAAACTTTCTATCGAGAAAGCCAAATCAGCAGTCTGTCAGCTTACATGCAGTTTTGTTTGTAGCAGCCGGTTTGCTACTGACAGGCTGTGGCACTGTCAGCTGCACTGAAGAGTGTTTTCTTAGGGCTTTGTACTTGCAGGAAGTGTTGCCTGGACTTTGTTGTGTATTTTATATAAACTAAGCAGAACTTTTGCTTTACATCAGTGGTCTTTATAGGGAAAGACAACCAACTTGTTCCTGGTGGTTTTTGCTTCCTGAAGTTCCTTTAAGATGCAACCCAGACCTGTTAAATAACTGGGAGTGGCCCTGTTGCTGCTGCTTTCGTTGATTCTAAGATTAGGATTCCAGGGCTATTCAGGTTGGAAGGAACCTCTGAGAGTCTCCAGTCTACATGCCCCAAGCAGGGTCAGCTGTGAGATCAGATCAGCTTGAAATAACAGTGATGTAACTACAAATTACTCTGTTGCTAATATTAAGTGATCTGTATTTGGATTATAAAACAAAAGAATCTGGAAATCCACTCCTGTGGTAATAAAGTAGAGAGATGCCCAGTGTGAAGTATTGACGCTGGTATTTCTGTCAGGAACTTGTGTACAGAAATAAGGCACGGAGTTGGCCAGAAAGTTCTGCAAGAGTGCCTGTGATAACTCCTCTTTCTTGTGTGCCTCAGCTTTCTGTCCTTCAGCTAGCTCTGCAGGAAGGAGGAGACCAGCACAGACATGGAGGAAGCATAAACAAGTTTAGTTTTCCCGGTCCTTGCTAATGTAGGGAGAGAGTCTGGGAGGGTTCTGTCCTGTTCACAGGTGATTCTGTAAATCAAGCTCCAGCAAGGGTTGCCTTGCCTCTTTTTTCAGCTAAGTTTTAAAGAGCATCTGAGAAGTTCAAAGAAACTCATTTAGTAAGAATTCTAAGAGTTGATTTCTCAGCATTATAATAAGCACAGCTTTCTCAAATTGTTCTGTTTTTAGACCAGGAACCCTTAAATCCCTGGACAGCACAGTGTGGAAGAGATAGCAAGTTACAGGTAATCAGTTATGAATTCCAAGCTCCAGAAATACTGAGAAAATTGTTTTCAAAAGTGCATTGTCTTAGTTCTGTGTGTCTTCTCTTATATTGTGCACTAGAGCTGTACATACATGGCCAATCTGTAATCTGCTGTTCAAGATCAATTAATTCTCTCGACAAGAGAGATTTTCATATGAGGATTTTTTGGCAGTAAAATTTTTATTAAATGCTTCACTATTCTGTCTCAATCTCACTTACAGCTATGACCATTGAAAGCCAGTCTCCTGGCAAATGTAGTATTAAATACTATTAAGTATCTAATGGAAGCCTTTTGATGAATACAATAATAAATATATTAAATAAACAATAAAATTACATATAATTTAATAAAATAAATTAATAAATAATACATTAGTAAAGTATTTAATATTTTGCAACGTTTTCAGCTTGGGAAGAATTGTAACATGTATGACACATTTCATTCAAATAAAATTTGCAGAAAGCGAGGAGAGGAAAATATATAGGAAGAAATAACATCTGTCAAGGAGTGTGATTAAATACTGACTTAGAATAATGTGATTCACTGTTTAGGCAATCTTATTATGAAAGCTCTAAGTCTTGGATCAATAAAATAAATCTTGGATAGATATTAATCTTTGGCTTTGACTTTAGCATTACGTACAGCTACAGAATCAAGGTTATTGATGCCCATCCTAATCAGACATTTCAGACATGAGAATCTGAATACTTAAATATTTGCTTCAGACTAAGGAAATTGTTTTTTGTTGTTTTTTTCCTGCCATTTTTTCTTAATGTTTATGTAGTTAAAGCTGTGATTAATATGTTCCATTTGACTGCCCTTCTACTGGAAGTCATGAGTCCAGGGTGAATGGGCTACTTTTAGACTGTTAGATTATTTTTTTTCCTCCCTCCCTCCTCATCAGAGTGGGAGTAATTTTGCTAAAACAGTGTGCTGTGAGAGTTAACTAAATGAGACTAAATGAGGAAGTCCCCCAAACAGTTACATGGTTCATCTTATATTTCTAGAGTATGAGTTCATCATTAGCTGTATCAATTCATCGAGTATGAATTAATTCACAAACCTAAACGTTCAGTTTTTCTTCTGTGAGCAAGTGTGAGGCTCTCTTAAGGTGGAATTTTAATCTGTTCAGAGGTAGGACTTGGAAGCTGTTGATGCCATTCTGCTTTCAGTTGTGACTGCTGGAAGTGTTGATCTCATCATGAACCATCCACAATTGAGGAAGTTTTTCAGAGTGGACAGGCTGGAATAGTGCTGAGTGTTTTTCAGAAGAAAACTTTAAAGGCATTGGGACAAGAAGTGTGCAAATAGCTTGCTGCCAGCTGCTGTGGTGAGGGTGTCTGTTCCTGTGCTTTTAACCTCCCCTCCTGGCAACACTTCATCCCAAATTTTTTCTGGGTTTTTTGAAAGCACATCACCAGTTCTAAGTGGGGGGCTGTTCATATCACTTTGTTCAGTAAAGAGTGTCAGATCCTAGGATTTGATAGTTTCTAATGGACACAGATCTCATGTAAAAGCTTTTCTCTGAGAATCACATCTTTCACAAAATAGCAAATGGGGCTTAGTGGTGAGCTACTGAAATGCAGAGTCCCAGGTGTGATTGAATTTTATGAGTAAGCACTTTCCTTGTTCTTAGCAAAATTCTATAGCAACCTTCATGCAAAAATAAAGAAAATGTCTCCTAGTTCCTGTGCCCATTGATTCTACTCTCTTTCAGTTAAGAGACCAAAGCAGTACTTTAGTGCTTGAAGATTTGACTTCTCTCAGTGAGACAACTGAGCTGTAACTGAAAGCAGTAGCTGAATGTAAACAAAAGGCAGGGCATTGCTGTCAGTAGAAGCCTGGTTAATTCTGGGTTGAATTAGTTTATTTATACTTAAGTTCACACAGATTCTCACTGCCATCTGGTTCCCAGAGAACAGCTAGAATAAGCACAGTGAAGTGCTTAGATTTAATTTATCAGAATTTCATGTGTTGCTTGTCTATTACCACACAGTTTCATGAGACAGGGAACTTCAGTCACACCAAAGTTGTTGGACAACAAAAACAAAAGCTCGTGATGTAAAACCTCACCCAGACAAAAGAGCAAGATGTAATTTGAACAAAGCCAGCTATTGGTTCTTTGCTGCTTAAAGGGACAGTGAGGATTCAGAAGAAGGTGGCGATGCTGTATCCTCTGCTGGCTCGGAGAGTCTGTGGTTCTCTGGTCATTCAGTATGATTCAGAGCAAGCTGTGTTTACTTTAGAATGGATCTTCATTCTTAGGCATTGAGTCCTGCTGCAACTTCTGTCCAGAGGAGAGAACTTAGAGTCTCATGAGTTTTCTTTAATTCTGCATTTATTTGAGGAATGGCTATGCGTTTGTCCTCTTCCAGACAGAAATGCTGCCTCAGTTCTGAGAGTTCTCTCTTGACATCACTTGTTTGTAGTGATACAGGACAAGGGAAAGCTACACAGTCTAAGACATAACTGCAAGGCCTTTAGGATTTGATCTTTCAGCTTCAAATCACAGATTTACATCAGCTCTGTGCATGCACATTATCCTGTCATCTCCCAGTAGAACTAGTATTCTATTTAATTTCTCCTTGAAGAGGTGTTGGTAATATTCTCTTTTGGCTTATAATGGATCTCTGGACTCTGGGGAGTAACGTTTTAGTCTGCTGAGTTCAGAAATTGTAATACATCATCTCATTTTGGAGTTTTTAATCAGGAGATGGTACACCTGATTAAACTGGTTTATAATATATGCTGCAAAACATAAGTGCAGCTTTAATATTGTTGTGTGTAAATGCTTGTCATGCATATCCTGTAGTTAAATTTGCCTTTGGAAATAGCTCACCTGTGTAGCTGGTTAGGATTTTTCCCTACTGACAGGTCTAGTTTCTCTCTGTGTAGCTCTATGAATACCAAAGATCTCTTGCTTTTCAGACCTTGTCCTCCAAGGTTTAATGGTCTGGAGCAATTCTATTTTATGTGAAGCTTGTTTACTTTCTCTTTTATTGCTGGCGTGATTTCCTCTGACTAAATATACTGAAAAAGTATATATCAAAATTAGAAGCTGAGCCCCAAATCACAGCTACATCTGAGGCTTGAAATATTGTTGAGTATCTGTAGCTTTCTAATTACAGACTCTGAACCTAGTAAATAGGGAGGTTAAAAAACAAGGTTGAACCTGATGAATGATCTTGCATATTAAATGTGTAGGGTTTAATCTCTGGATGATGAAAGATTTATTTGTCTGTTCAGAAGTGATACAGGGATAAACACGGGTGACACAAGTGAGGGAGCATTTTAAATTGCTTTTCTGTTCCTTTTGATTCTTCTGACACTTAGTGCTAGATCTTAATTTGTTTATATTGAAATTCCTCAGTTTTGTTAGCACTTACTTTGTCTGAGCTATATTTGAATTTTGTTTTCAGAAGCAAATTACTTTGTAGCTCAGTGGTGTAAAATGTATTTTATAATCGAAGTATCAGTATCTTGAGTCACTGTTCCTAGAAAATGTTCTCTTTGGAGCTGGTTGATCATTTTTTGTGATTATGGAGAACAGTATCATTTGTTTGCCTGTTACTTGTTAAAGGATAGACTTATAGTTCAAGAACTGTGTGATTGAGAATATGGTATTTTTAATGCAAAATTTGTTGTACTCAATACTGAGAAAGTGCTACTAGAAAAGTAGAAGGTATCTTGTCTCTGTCTCTGGGCAGGAGAAGCCTTCTGGTGTCTTGAGAACTCACAGGAGCCTTCATGCTCCTGAGTGGTTGTCACTCGTTTGTCATGTGCTGTAAGTGCAAAGGCAAGGGCAGCTGTAGTTTGTATCCTTGCATAATATAAAGAAACATTTTGATAAGCTCTTGGATGTCTCATAAATGCAGAGCTGCTTTTTAAAGTAAGGCTTTGTGACTGCATAAATTGTTGTGTGGTATAAACATTATTTTTAAATAGATGTGGTTATGTGCACATATTGTGATAAACTGTCTGAATTCTGTTTGTTCTCTTTGCAGGCTGCGGACTTGAGTAAACCAATAGACAAAAGGATATACAAAGGAACACAGCCTACATGCCATGACTTCAATCACTTAACAGCCACAGCAGAAAGTGTGTCACTTCTAGTGGGCTTCTCTGCAGGCCAGGTCCAACTTATAGACCCTATTAAAAAAGAAACTAGCAAATTATTTAATGAGGAAGTAAGTAGAAATCTTAATATTGTTGCATGCAATGTGTTTGTGATATTGAAGTTCCTAGATTTTCAAAGTTCAGTAGATATAGCTCCACTTGCCTGCGTAGCTTATTGTTCAGTCACTGCCTTTGTTTTTCAGCTGTTCCACTGGCTTGGAGTACTTACATAAAAGTGTTATTCATCGTGAAAAGATAAAGGCATCTTGTGGGGTTTAAGATTAAAAATAAGGATTTTCTAGTTTGGATAATACTGTTACTAGAGTTGAGGACAGTTTACAGATGGAAATAAATGTTGCTGCGTGTGCTCTGAATTCAGTTGTTTCTGAGGCTTCTGGTTGCCAATGAAGAAGAAAATTTTAAGCTGTTATTTAACTCATATATTATAGTAAAAATATTAAATAAGTTAAAAATACAAATTTTTATGTTCAGGACGTTACAGCAGAAACTGCCTATATCAAGTGTTCCTAAAGACTTGCTTGGATATGGGACATAAAGCTGAGTGCACAGAAATGCTGAGCGTTTGAGGTCTTTATGTGATGTTCAGAGAGAAACTCTCCATCTGCTTTTTCTGCTGCTGTGCAGTAAGGAAAGATAAAGGAGTACTATGAGGAGCACTAATGCAAAATTACAGGGCCACTGGCTCTGAGGATCTGGTAGCATTGACATTCTTAGAGGCTAAGTGTCCAGATGCTAATAAGGAAAGAAATCTGGTAACTGGGATGACTTGTGACACATTTTCTGCAGAGGATAAGCTGTGTGAATTTGGGTGGTTTAGGGGGGAGGTGATTTTATTTTGGGGATTGTTCTCTTGCTCCTTTTTTGTTTTAATCCAGCTCTGCAGAGAGGTTTGCAGGTCTCTTGTTTTTCTTTTCTTTTTTGAAATTTCAAATCTAGGTTAGAACTTTACAGATGAAGTTAAGCTTTGCTCAGCTTTCAAATTATACCTTTCCCGCCTCAGAGAGATGTGTTGCTTTGCTCCTTCCTTGTGCAAAGAAGATTGAAGTATTGTTCTCACTGGGGATGTTTTATAATTAGATCTAATTCCTCCTCAGCTTTCTAAAAGTAGCTGCATGTAGATCAGAAGAGGGGCGTTTTTCTTCCTACCTGGCCTTGTCCCAACTGCTCTGTCTCTGCTTGTGTTGACTGGAAAATAGTACTGGAGAATCTTTTAATGAACCTTTAGTCTGTTGGTAGAAACCTCTGTATAAGTAGTTGAAATGTTAATTTTAGCATAGTCCTACCACCCCCACCCATCCTCCCTGAAAAAGTGTCTTATTTATTCTTGTACAATAATACTGTAAGTATTAAGAAGGGTAGCAGACATACTCTAAACAGCTGGTTTCATATCACAGAATAGTTCCCACTCCTGTAGCTAAGCTATAGTTGCTTTGAGGAAAAACTTCTGGTGGAAAACTTATATCAAGGCCCAGTGCACATTCCCAGGCATTGATGGTGTTTACTGTCTGGTGACTACAGTGCAAAGCTGTGTTGCTGGTGAATAGTTCCTGTGGTATTCCCAACTGCTGGAAGCACTGAAGCCACTTCCATCAGCCAGTATTGCTTTCTGTCTGTGCTATAGGTAGATCACTACAGTGTGATGGAAATACGCCTTTTGACAGTTTGGTGGAAATTTAAATGAGATTATCTCTCTTCTACCAAGCTAATGTAAGGATTTGCTCAGTGCTACCAAAACTACACACACAGTAGTCTACAGTTAAATGACAAATTCTTATTTCCTACGCTGACCTTATCTGCAACCAACTTTTAAAAGTTAAATAATATTTTATTCTGTCAATTACAGTATTGGAGTTTGCCCTAGATGTGTTTGTAAGTTCTGGCTTGTATTTAAAGCCCCTTTCAAAGTGAGCACTGATGTTTGAACCAGTTCATTTGCTTCAAGATGAAGGTGCCTATTGGGTTTTGAGTATATTTTGACTTTAGGAATAACCATAGGCATGAGGTAGTCTGAATGAGAGTTAACATTGTTCTACAGATCCAGCTTACGCTAGAGGTAATAGAATTCACCACCTATCCTGTGAGTAATTTGGTGCTTCAGGTAGCCCAAATCTCTGCTTTGACTATCAGCTGTGGTGGAGCAATCAGAATATATATGATACATGAAATAAATCAACCTGTTACGATAGGTTATGTTGAACATAAAATGGAATAGCCCTAGCATAGTCTTAAGTTATTACTCTTTTTTTTTTTTTTTTTAATTCTATTCATGTAGAAGATGATAGGAACTTGACAGGCTGAGGTGAGTGATAAGATCCTGTGCAGCTTGTGGCTGCCTGCATAAATCCATCTGTGTCCACAGTGGTGCTCCTTACAGCTGTGTCAAAATTAAACCAGTGATATTTTCTTACTCCCCAAACCAGTCAAATATACCTCACAGATTCAGTTGTTTCCTGGTGGTAGTTGGTTATTATCAAACTAGCCAGTGCTTTTTCATCTTACTTTTTAATCATTCTTAAAATCTAAACTGAAGCCTTGAGCTGCATTGTTTTTCCTAATAAACTTGTCCTATATCTTTATTGCCGAAGCTGTATAAGATCTTAACGTGTATTCTTTGATTGCCTCAGATTTTTCAGTCCTTTGTGGCCTGTGCCTGTAATTTTGTCCCTTCAAGTTCTTCAAAACATAACCAAGATAATTTTGGCTTGTGTTTCTAACTGCTGAGTGAAGCTTCTTCACTTACTATTCTCCCATCAAACTGAACATAAGCTCTTTATCTCACATCCCTCACTGATGTGCTGGTACTGCATTCAGACCATTCTTGTAATGTATCTACTCCTACTGTCTGCAGCAACGGCTTTGTTGTGCTGCAGAACTTTGTGAACCTAGTTGAAAGCTTTTAAGACTCTCAAAAGTCATAACTTCAGAGTTTTTATCTGGAGAAAGGGATGTGTTGTAGTCACTTGTACACGTCAGATTAAAGTCTCTCTGCGTCTTGTCTCCATGAGCTGATCTGTTCTCATTGCAAATTGTAATCTTCCATTTTTCACAGCCTCCTTAAAGTAAAGATGAGGTTTGCAGGGTTTCTTTGCAGTACTTAGGATCATGTAGCCCAACATGGCTATGGACATTAAATGGACATGGACATGGAATAAAGATTGAGCAGGTGCTCTTACAAGTGGAGGTTGTATTGAGCTGCCTTAGCAGAGAGCGAGAAATTTTGCTTTTGTTGCCATATTGGCAATGAGAAGACTGGTTCCTACAGGAAACCAGCTGGGCTGGTGTTCTCTGCCCATCTTCTCCTGGTGTGTGCCAGGTAATTTTCTCAGATTTCTGATACCATCATTATTGAGACATGCATGATATGTATCAGTGAATACATGACAAACTAGTTAAAATATCACAACAGAATCACAGACTGTATTATTTTAAAGCTACTCCATTTGAAGAACTTTGCCATATTTAGTTACATCTCTCAGCTCTCAAATACACCATGGCTGTTTTAACCAATGAAAAATTACAGGAGAGAGACTTTCTGGTTTTACACTGAGGTTGACAGCAGCAGAAGTGTAATGTAAAATGGCCAGGTGCTGTTTTCCAGCGACAGTTCCACAACAGGTGTATGATAAACAGCATAGCAAGGTTTTGGGTTTTTCTTCTTCTTTATTTTTAGGGCTTTTGTAACTTATTCTGGTATTTCTTAGGTTCTTTATATTTGCACTCTTGCCTTTTGTGTAGCTCAGCTTTTCTTTCTGCTTACAATCAGTATGACAAATACAAATATTGAATGTGCTGGTAAAGAATTACTTGTCTGCAAGTTGCAGCTGAGTGGTGCCACGGGCAACATGGTAAGTTGTGGAGGTCCACCAAAACTACAGTAGTCAAAAGAGTCAAACTTTACCTCTCAGTCCTTATAGCATTGAAGACATTATGACCAGGAATGTTTGTTTAATGTGTATGCATTCTTTTGCAGTGATGAACTCTATTAAAATGTTTTGTTTTAAAGGAAAGTGCTTAATCAATGGTAACAGGGTATTGACAGGTCCTTGACTATTGAAAGAAAAATAATTGGAGGTTGAGGATTCCAAACTGAAAAGTCACCCAGCCACGTGCATTTACCTACTGACTTTCCAGCCACTTGATAACAGGGTTACTGTGTATGCAGCCTTTGCTCCCTGAATCAATAAAAGCTGGTAGAGTTTTTTTTCAGAGGTTGGATTTTATTTGCAATTTCAGATAAAATCAGAGCCTAAATTTACTCTTGTTGATTTGTAACCTGTTTGCTATATAATACAGATGAGTAACTGCTTTTTTTCCCTTTAGCTTATTCAATGTTTTCTTGTTTCCTTCTCATGTATTTCAACCTACACAGGGAAATGTAAACCAAAGAGCACTGCCTTTAGATTCATAACAGATTGGCTTAACTGAAGTATAGTCATGGACCATAATAATAAGCTTTTAAAGCACTTTGTCTGAAAATAATTTCCTCTTTACTGGCTATAAGTTTTTGCAAATACAGTAACATGGTTCCTGTCTAGAAAGTTAAGTTCACTTTAAGTGTTGCTCCCCAGAAAGCTCAGAGTTACAGTTAATCATGAAAACTTTAATTTTCAGAGTTTCTGATGTGTATCTTCTTTGTTTTTCACAGAGACTAATAGACAAGTCCAGAGTAACCTGTGTAAAATGGGTACCAGGTTCGGAAAGCCTTTTCCTAGTAGCTCATTCCAGTGGCAATATGTACTTGTATAACGTGGAGCACACTTGTGGTACCACAGCCCCGCACTACCAGCTACTTAAACAAGGAGAGAGTTTTGCAGTGCATACTTGCAAGAGCAAATCCACAAGAAACCCTCTGCTTAAATGGACAGTAGGTGAGGGTGCCCTGAATGAATTTGCCTTTTCCCCTGATGGGAAGTTCTTGGCCTGTGTGAGCCAGGATGGTTTTCTTCGCGTGTTTAACTTTGATTCAGTGGAATTGCATGGTACAATGAAAAGCTACTTTGGAGGACTGCTGTGTGTGTGTTGGAGCCCCGATGGGAAATACATAGTGACAGGCGGAGAGGATGACTTGGTGACAGTTTGGTCTTTCGTGGACTGTCGAGTTATAGCAAGAGGCCACGGCCATAAATCGTGGGTCAGTGTCGTTGCGTTTGATCCGTATACCACTAGTGTAGAAGAGAGTGACCCGATGGAATTTAGTGGAAGTGATGAGGATTTCCAAGACCTTCATTTTGGCAGAGATCGAGCAAATAGCACGCAATCTAGACTATCCAAAAGGAACTCTACAGACAGTCGTCCAGTAAGTGTTACGTATAGATTTGGTTCAGTAGGCCAGGACACACAGCTCTGTTTGTGGGATCTTACAGAAGATATCCTCTTCCCCCACCAACCTCTCTCAAGAGCAAGGACACATACAAATGTCATGAATGCCACAAGTCCACCTGCGGGAAGTGGTGGAACTAACCCAGGAAGTAATGGAAACAGTATCACAACACCTGGAAACTCTGTACCCCCTCCTCTTCCACGGTCAAACAGCCTTCCACACTCTGCAGTCTCAAATGCTGGCAGTAAAAGCAGTGTCATGGATGGTGCCATTGCTTCTGGCGTTAGTAAATTTGCAACCTTATCGCTACACGATCGGAAGGAAAGACACCATGAAAAAGATCACAAGAGAAACCATAGCATGGGACATATATCTAGCAAGAGCAGTGACAAACTGAACCTAGTTACTAAAACCAAAACGGACCCAGCTAAAACTTTGGGAACACCTCTCTGTCCCCGAATGGAAGATGTTCCCTTGTTAGAGCCTCTTATCTGTAAAAAGATAGCACATGAAAGACTGACTGTGTTAATTTTTCTTGAAGACTGTATAGTCACTGCTTGTCAGGAGGGATTTATTTGCACATGGGCAAGGCCTGGTAAAGTGGTAAGTTTTAATCCTTAATGCTGCATCAAAGAACTAGAACTCTGAATAGATAGTTTTCTTGAAATATAATGAATGTTGAATATAAAATTTCTTTATGCTTAATGTAAAAAAAATATCCTCAGAGCCATACTTTTGGATACTGCATGCCATATTTCTGAATGATTTGAAGTGTCTTGGATACAATTATTAAATATAGTTGCCTTCCAGCAGAAGAAATAAATACTGTGCATCTAAACTATTGATCAGTGTTCTTATACTTAAGCATAACCACAATATGGTGAAAGCTATTTATGTAAAAATTGAAGTAAAACCTGTCAAACACTAAAATAATCATAATCCTTCTAATGTTTTCTACAAAATAAGCACTCCCAATGAGAGTAGCTTATGAAAAGCTGCTGCTTCTAAGTCTAATGAGAAACGTGAGCCTCTGAAAAAATGAAAACCAAAGTGTTTTATTCCTCCATACTTTTCTGTGGTGGCCTGCCATTAATGTGAAACCACTTCTTATCACAACATCAGCCATTTTATGCAGATTCGTGAGCCCTGTACTGACTGTAGTTTATGCTCTTGAATTGTGAATCAGTATTATCAAGGAACTCTAATTTTAGCCAGGTTTTGATTTATGTATTTAAGTTAGGGAAAATCCTGTGAGCTTTCTCTCAGTAGTTTCAGTGTTCTGTTCCTGTCAGGTTTGTTAGGCAGTTCAACCACTACAAGCTCGTGTTTATGATGGCAACTGTTCCATCAGCTGAACCTACATTAGTCTATTACTAGTTTTCACTCTTGTTGTTGATGCACTTGAACACCTATAATATTTTATTTTTCTTCTGGCCAATGTATAGATAGCTAAATTTTGACTGAAGCTACATGTGGTGATTCTTTACATTAAAAAGTACTTTGTGCTACAATAGCTCTGCCTGCCAGCAACAGTTCAAAGGAATACAGCTATGAAAACATTTCCAGAACTGATCTGAGAAAAAGGACCATTATTTTTGTGAAAATTTCTGAAAGGGGATGTAGATTATCATCTGAAGTAAAAGAAATGATTTGGTAATACCTGAATAATGCCATGTTGAGCAACTTAGATGAAAATCTGTTGTTTGTTAGATTTTAACCATTTGGTTCATAAATCTGACTTTTGAAGTAGAGGTACTGTATATATTTAGATGCCACATCTTCATTACTATAAACTTGCAAGTAAAACTCAGTAATTTTTCTTAAAATTGTTTGTATAATGTAGGCTTTTTTGAGATCTTACCAAATCTGTCACAGCATAGGTATGCATAAAAATCTGTATCTGTTCTGCATCTTAATGCATATTTAAAGGTTGAATCTAAAACTTAAAAATGAAAACCCCTTTATGGGAGAAGGGAGGAGGGTGTTACTTAAAAGGGGTTTTTTTTGCCTGACACCTACAAATCCAGCATTAATTAAAAAAAAAAAGCACTCCCTTAAAACGCTAAATTATTTAAAACATTTGCTCAAAATGAAAGTATTAAAGCAATTATACTTTTGTGAGTCAGTGCACTTCACATTTTATTAATTACAGCAGTGCCTCAGATTGTTATTGTGAGCTACGTTTTCCTTTTTGTTCTAAAACTCCTTTGCATACTATTGAACACTACACTGTCACATTTATTTTCAGTGGCTGAGGTGGGTTTTGTTAGACTGAGTATAACTTAAATATTTTTGTGTATTGACTTTGATTTGGAATATGACATTTCAAATATTTCAGAGATAAAGTATGCAGTACCAAAAATCAGGATTTATGTATTGGCCAATATGGAAAACTTTAACTACAGGTAAGTAATTTTCATGCTGAAGTTATCACTTTCAAAATTAATATATTGCACACTGATGTAAATGCCATATTCTTTAGGATGTATTTACTTAGAAATTTTCAAATTAATTTGTTTTTCTGATTTCACTTGCATTTCTAGTGAGCTCACTCTGCTGGTAAAAACTAAATTTTGGTGGCATGTTTACAGGGCTTTGTTAGGAAAATACTTATGCCAGAAGGACATTATGAGCATCCTTTTTGTTTATAGGAAAGCACTTAATTTTATTTAATGAGAATTGTCAGAGTATAAAACACTCAAGGTGATGTCTTTCTTACTGGGTTATATACCATCATTTCTGTTTCACCAGCTGTTTTATCCTAGGATGTCCCATTACTCTGGGCTTTAAAGTTGCTATTTCTAGTCTTCCTTTGACATATGGCTCCCCGAGTGATCTTAAAGCTCTGCCACGTTTTTGTCTGCCATCTCCATAGAGTGAAAGCCTCTGAGTCTTGCTGCTGCTTCCATCATTGCATCAAAAAGCCTTCATTAAATTGATGCCACTGCCAGCCTAAAGAAAGAATTGGATGGAAAAGCAAAGGAGGTAGTGCAGTGTCTAATGTAATTTCCATTGTGCCAGTGCTACCTTTCCCTCTCATTTCCAACAGCCATCAAAACATGCACTGGATAATTGGACAGTGTATGACAAGTTCTGTTTATTTTTCTGGTTGGGCTTGTTCTGCCCTGAGTGGAAAAGAAATCCAGAAGTGTCTCTTCAGCCATGATCCCTGTGATAGTTGATAGTCTGTACAGTGCTGACAGTGTCCTGACAATTTGTTTATGAACTTTCCAAATTACTGCTTTGGTGTGTACAAAATCATACCTTGAGCTTCCTCATGGGGTGTACTGTTCTTACATTGCACTTCCTGAACTGCTCTGCCAGTTCCCAGTCAGTGAAGCGAATGACAAAATTCAATTAGAAACAAGTTGAATGAGGCTCAGTGTTCATTAGTTTCAAATTTTTAGTCTCTTTTTTTTTTTTTGTGAGCTGGTTGAAAGAAGGTTCAGGGCGGTCAGATAAATAGGTTGCCTTAACAAGAGTATGAACTTTTCTTCACAACATGGTGACAATTAGCTGTCATCTTTCTCCCCTGTCTTTCCCAGGCCCTGATGGGAAACTTAAATGGGATTACAGAACTGTTGGATTAATATGAAAACATAGAAACAGAATTTGGAAGGAACAAAAGTAAACTTTATTGTGCTATCTTTATAGCTACATCAAACTGAATTACAGGATCTGCAGAAGCAATTAAAAAACCCAACAAAACCAACCCACAAAACCCTTAAGTATTGCTTGGATATGGAAAATAAGTTTTCTCTGAACTCAGTGGTCAGAGTAACTACTTACATGATTTCCGTGCTGGACTTTAGAACTGACTGTTCACTGTCTGTGCAGTGACTCCATTTTATGGGAATGAAAGTTGCTGCTGAGTTCCCTGTGTCAGAAAGCTCAAGGTAAGATTGGCCAGAAGTACCCCCAGGTGAAATGGCAGTGTATAACCTAGCAAGAGAAACATCCTACCACTTTGTAAAACAAATGCACATGGAATTTATTTATTTGACTTACTGTACAGGAAAACTTAGACTTAAATTATAACATCCTTGAATTTTCTAGTTAACTACAATTGTAGTACAGTATCATGTTTTAGTATGACTTGTTTTAGTGAAAGTACTTAAACATTCATGTACTATATTTGAGTGAGACGAGCAGCTATACATACTAATTCTTCCTCAGTGGAAAGGAGCATTTCATCATTACAATTGAAGTTCAATTGCTGGTATTTAAGTACTATCAAATAGATTTCTTTTAACGTGATACGGTATCTGTATAAACTTCAGGGATGATTATAGTTAAACTGAAACACAGCTATACAACTTCAGGTTACCATGCTAAAATTTGAAGCTTTCTGTAATGTGCACAATAGCAAAGTTGCACATGGCATACCCGCATTATCAGGGTGAATTAAACCTAGAGTACACTGGTGTGATATTTATAGCAAGGTATGTGTGTGTGCGTGTGTGAGGAGGTGTGACAAGTGGCTCCAGTAAAGCCAGGAGAGATCATAACCCTGTAAAGGCTTTATGATGAGGATGTCTGGATTAGGAAATAACATGACTTTTACTAAACACTTTCTAGAAAACCCCTGTTCTGAATTATCACCTCTTAAAATTTGAGTATGTACTTGGAATGACTGTATATGTCTGCCCCTTTAACAACATAAAACTACTAAATTAATATTTAAAATGCTGGCCTGCTTATGTTACAATAATAAAATTTGTGTCAGTTAATTTACTGTCAATTTACATGTAAAGATTAAACTATTTTTTCTGCATTTTATGATTCTGTATACTGGAGTTTGTTAAAGATTGACATGTTAGGTGATACTGTACAAAATTGTATTGACTACCTTTAGTGAAAATCAAAAGTAAAATTCATATGTATTTCCTTTTTACACTTCCATCTAATTTCTTGACAACTTGAATAAATTTCATAGAGCCTTTCTAACATGAACTATTGTTAATTTAACTGTTGCAATAATTAAGCTTTAAGAAGTATTGTTGGTATATTTATAATTTTAAGAAGATCATGTTTGTTTCATACTGCTTATTTTTAGCTGTTCTATTGTCACTGTTACAGCTGAAGAACTTTACTAAATACTTGACATTACAAAATAACTTGCTGGGGTTGTCCTCTGTATACTGATGTTAAATAAAAATGTGTGATTGAACTGTAAATGTAGATAACTTTCAATAGTCCTTTCCACATATGAGTTTTAATTTATCTTGCAGTGCTTAGGTGGTCTTATGCTCTCACACTGTGCTGAACAAATGGCCACAATGAAACTGTTAACTTGCCATGCTTTAAAGTAAGAAGTTGATCACATCTGTAACCTGCTCTGAGAAAATGTTTCAATTCATCTCGACTATGCAGATGTTTTGATGTTTAAATCTTGTTGATAAGGTCAAGACTCATGGTAGCTATTTTTTTAGGATTAGAGTAACATTAAACAGAGTACTTACCAAACCACTTTTCAAACTTGTTTAAACTCAGATTCAGCAGAACACAGACATGGCTGAGTCTAGATTCTCTCTGCACACCTGTCCGGTAGGAGCTGGGGCAGAGTGTCGTCATTCCTTCTAGGACTCTACAGGAGCTCTTTCCTCTGTGGACTCTGGTGCAGGGTATGTTCTTTATTCCAGCTTTAGATCTTGGTGTTTACCTAATGATTGCTGAATTTACAGTCCCAAGGGTATGGCTCATACAGATGATTCAAGCATTTTCTGTCTAGAAAAAATAGTCTAGAATGAAACTCATCTGAACTAAAATAAACTAGTCTAAAACTTTAGCTGCAAAATTTCTTGGAGCAAATTTAGGTGAAGACTTCAGATGTTGCCCTTCCATTTGAGGAGTTAGGAATTGTCTCACCTTTGGAGTGATTCTTTTTTAACAAAGAAAGAGCCAAACAAATGCTGTGTACTGAAGTGTTTCAGAGGCGTTTTTGAGGAATTCCAGTGTAAAAGTGAGTTACTTTGGGTCCAGTCTGACAGGGAGGACTCTTGTTTGTCTCATGCAAAAATACTCTGTAGACTAAAGCTGAGGCAATCATCTTATGTAAACTTGAGAACTTTGTGGTACTTCAAAGGTATTGATTGACCATTGTGATGATCTACACATAGCACATAGATGCATATTTAAGAACAGGGGCTAGTGAAGGAACAAAATGAAATCTGATTCAATGCTTCTGAACTTCCGGTTATCTCAAATTATGCAAGAACTGGTTGGTCAAACCAGTTTCTCAGTATTCAGTGTGAGCCTGAAACAAAACACAGCTTCCACAGGTTCTGTAGTCAGTGAAGATATTTGGCAAAATATGTCCTGAAACATAAAGGTGTCATTTTACTTGCCTTTAATAATATTGTGCAAACTTCTCAAGGAAATAACTTGTAAGATCATGTTATTTTCTGGGTTTTGAAGCTGGATTTTAGGTAGGTGCTGCTCAACCTTATCAAATTCATTTTGCTCCTTTCTTCTGCTAAGACCACAGTCACTTGACACCTAACTGACATGGGGTTGCCTTAAGTCATATGCTTTTCCCTGAGGTTTTCCCTGGTTTATGTCAATTTCATTATTTTCTAAACTGAAAATTTTATACCTTACTGACCTTCACAGTTTGAGAAAAATAGAGAAACAACAGTTTCTAAGCATCTGAGCCCTTACTACTTGAATGATAAGGTCCTATTTTTTGAGCCAGGTCAGGTTTCTGCTGGCAAAAGCCTTCTCTGCATTTTCAAGCACCCAAGTAGTTGCATCTTAAATTTTTCCTCTTGGACCTGCATATCTTCCATTTGCCTAGTACCACTGGGCAGATTTTTAGTTACTGATGGTTTTCTACCAGCCTTGAATTTGTTTTTTTTTTGTTGACAGTGACCTCTGTTAAGAGAAAAACTCCTTTATATACACAGAGGCGAAGTTGCAAGTGAAATCCTAAAGGTGATAACAGTCTGTTATAAGGCCTGGTGTCAAATGGTTTGTGTATTTATACTTTTGTGTAATGTTACCAGAACAGAGGAAAAAAAAGGGCAAATGTAAGACAAATTTAAAAGCCCATTTAATGAACACACAAACTGTGTAAAGACAGGTATCAGCTTTGCTCTATCCCCCTAAATCCCATACAAAATATTTCTCTGTGGCGTGTTATGCGAATGAACAACATGTGCTTTCCTGAGCATTTTCAGTTAATTAATTTTGTTACTCCATTAGACATTAATACCTGATTTAGTGAGTATATGCAGTTCAGAAATTTTAGCTGTTAAAACACTTATTCCTTTGGATAACGAACTTGAAGATTTTGTTTATGTAAATCTTAAAACCAGTTCAGCTGATACAACTATAGAATTTTAAACAAATGTGAGAAATCTCACTTTGGTTTTGGCATATTATTGCCCAAACACTGCAGTGGACCATGGACTCTTTTCTCAAGCAAAGCTGTCAGTCCAGATTACTTTGTAACCCTAGTTATGTAGTAACCATAATTACTCTAGGAATATCATAGTTCTGGACAAGAATAAACTGCTCCTGGAATATTTTTCTAATAATAATTTCCCATTATTTTATATACTGGCTATAGTAGAAATGGTTTAACAAACCAGTACCATTCTTGTATGGGCATTTGTTAATTCAGCCGTATTTTAATTGGTTTAATTGCATTAGTGAAGTGTACTATGAGACTTCTTTTTTTACACTGGATTGTTTGTTATGTTGGACCCTTTATTTTTTTCTACCTTTCAATTTCAAACCAGAAAGTAGAAAGGTGAGCAGAGTTTGACATCCAGCATGTTCTGAGTGCCAGTGGAGCTGTTTCCCTGAAGGAGACATGCACTTTCTGTATCCTGCTTGCATGTCTAAACTTGCCCTTTATTATCTAGATTAGTGAAACTAGGAGTGATTGCACCTTTGGCTCCAATTAAACGTCTTCTAATTTAAATTAAGAAAATATTAACTCAGTGGCTACTGTTGACTTTTTTCTTACTTAGTACTTATTTACTTACTTACTTAGTATTGCATTATCTTCATGATTTTTTTTAATACAGCTGTTATATGCTGATCATTCATAGAATTATTTTCTGTTGTGAAACTTTATTTTTCCTGTCTTTGGAAAAAAGCTCCAGACTTTAGTCTACACTGTATGTGGAATTTTTAAAAATATACCCACCTCTCTCCTCACAATCCCATAAAAGGGGAAGGAGGGTTTGCGTTCATGCTGCTGCAGTGAATGGACCCCAGAAATGAGTGCAAATGGCCTTCCTGATTGTCTTTGCTATGGCTTTTCATTCCTACCCATGGCAGTGCATTTTTTACCAGATGTGCAAAGTCCTGTGTGTTTCAGGAAGTCAGAGAATGCATGGATAAACAGGATAGCCCTAGCAGCTAGTTCTGAAGCAACCTGTGTTCAATGCTCACAGCATTAATTGACTTAAGAAAAATGACCCCATCCTCTGAAAGCTGCATCGTTCAGCTGTGGAGTGTCCCATTAAGATGGCAGATGGGACAGCAGCTACCTCTTCGAGGCTGGGATGAATATTGTTTTACTAAATTCCTGTCTTGGATCTCATAACTCTTCCATTTCCCACGCCTGCTACACTCATATGCTGACAAAATACTACTGCTAATAAAACACTACATTTATTTACAAAACTTTGAGCAGTGTCTTAATTTGTTCCTGCTGCTTGATCAGTGGGATCTGTTTGTCCTTAAGCCTGAAGCTGCTGCACCAGGCAGTAGAGCTGCAGCTGTTGTGGCTCTGCTCTTCCATGGTTCCTGTCACAGCTGTTAAACGGGCTTACTTGGCTGTTACTCTAGTAAATGTCTGCAGATTTTATTCCATCTTTTCCCACCTGATTCACCAGACTGAGTGGTTCCATCACAGAAAGCACTACTCTCTGGCTTTCTTCTTTCTTTACAGGCAGGAGCTTTTAATAATTTTTCATTACTGTACCTATTGTATTCTTCCAGAAAATAGAACTACAACTGTTCCAATCCCACACCCTTTGTATCACAGATGAGACTTACTGTGAACTTTTGTATCAAAACAATAACTTTATTTGAGCCCTCATTTGCTTTTCTGGTTGTTTTCCTGTGTCTCTTGTGTTACACTGATCACAATCTTATGAATGACCTTGCTTGGAAGGCTCTGATACAATGGGAAAATTCTGTAGAATTTTTGTTTTAATCAGGACCCACTGAGAACTCACCACTTCGGTGAAACTTACGTGCCTAAAAAACAGGTTCATATTCTTGCTTTTCCTGTATGAACATCTGAGATCTCTTCTGAAATCAAGTACTTGGAAGAACTCACAAACTTTCAGGTCTCCCTTGGGAGTGAATTTCTGAACGGCATCATAGCCAAGTTTTAAGGCAGTACATTTGTTCCATCTGCAGGAGCACAAGGAAATTGGTCTTGAGGTTATTTCCACTTCGGTGTTCCTCTGGCTTGCCTGCTCAGAATTGCAGAATTAATTCAGAGCGAGGACTGAAATACAAGGAATTCCTAGTACTCACTGGAAGCCATCTGCAGTGAGCTGCTCCTCACCAAAGCAGGGAGCATTCACTGCCTATGAGATGTAACCAGGACCGACTCCTTGTTCCTATTCTTGGAACTTGCATTCTAGTGTGGCCGGTACAGTTTCTAGAGGAATCCTAGGAAGGTAACTCTTCATTTTGTTTCCCAACAATTGGTTGTTACAATGTAAATCCAATGCTAGAATAGGCCTTATTGCTCCTGTATAGGGTGATGAGCCTGTTGAAAAACTTTGACATTATGTCATCCCTAGGGCTTCCTGTGTGCTTATAAAGCACATATTTGCATATGAACAGTTTGGATTGCTGATTTAATTAAGACTGAAAATAATACCTTTGGACGTCTTTTTCCATGGTACTTCAAAGTTGCTTAGTGGATGTAATCTTCTGACAAGAAAGACCTTCCAGTTGCTGCTGGATTTAATAGACTTGTGAAGAATGCTTCAGTAATGGACTAGTGAATTCTGATTCAACCTTGTCACTTGCCAACAAAACTTCCCTGGTAAAAATTTCAGATGTGCTTTCAGTGGCTTGTTTGCTCCAAAGTTCTGCCTTCTTTCACCATCTAGTCCTTAAGTAATAACTAGGAAACTTTTTTATCACGAAATATACAGCATCTTTGCATATCCTGACTGTCAAGTGTAAAGAACAACCCACTTCAGTCTACCTCAACAGTGTTTCAGTCAAATATTCCCTGCATAAACAAATGCAAATAAAGGTGTTCACGTTCCTTCAGGTGAGGTTTGTGGAAGGCACCAAGTTAAGTGCCACATGCTTTGTTATCTATAAATGTCATATGCACCATTTGCAAATGCACACACAAGTCTGCAAACTATCCAGGTTCACGACATATCTGAAATGATTAGATGCTTCCTTAAAGAGAAGGGCTTTGGTTTTAACAGAAATTGGATGACTTCTATCCAGTCAGTCCAGCCCTCTTTTCCCTCTTTCCACCTCTTCTGAGGTCAGGGTTTACTTCCATCATCGTGACCTCTCAGTTCTTGGATCCAAGTGTGAAAGAGCTCCTGTAGATTCTGAAGAAGTCACATAATTCTGTCTTCTGTCTGTATGCTAATTGCTGCCTGATCTTGTCTAGTTTGATGGATCTGAGTCCCAGGATCTTAATTTTGAGGTAAGAACATAAGCTGGGAGCTGCTTAGAGGAGTTGCTGAAAGTGCATTTATCACACCCTACGAGGTGAGGAGTTGCATGGGGATACTGGCTGGTGTGCTTCCAGCTGCCAGCATGCTCCTTGGCCTGCTGGAACACGGTAGAACTAACTAATGACCTTATAAGAAGGCTAAATTGTATTTTGTCAGTAAGCTTTTCCTAAATAAGCCTGACAAAGTTACTTTTATGTGAATTATTAAAAAGGGGCTACTGTATAAATACTGTATAAATCTGAAATATAGTCTGTCCATTGGTACCCATAGGTTTAATCTGTAAGGTGTAGTTGCCTTAATTCAGAGCGGCAGCCTCTGTGTAGTGAGGGGCACTGTACAGTCCTGGGGCTGTGTGGGAAATCAGTCTCAATTTGAATGGCAGAGTAGTTAAAAGAGCTGGCACCAAGTTTTCCTGAGTGTGAACTTAAATTGTAATAGGAAATCTCTACTGACCTCTTGTCAGCGTTTCATTCTGTTTTAAAATTACCAAAACAAATATTTAGTTAGACAATCTATTTTTCTATTCAAAGCCTGTAATACTCAATCACATATAAGAGATGGAGTGTTTCCCTGTATCAGGTCAGTTGTCAAACATACTGATACTGGAATCGGTTTGTTTGACACCACCCCAGTAAAATGCTGATGAATTTTTTTGTTGTATGATTTTTAAAGTTCACTATGACTCCAAGTGCAAGGTAGATTAAACCAAATGCTGGGATCAGATCCATTCCGTGTTATAAATGCACACGTCTGAGAGCTCTTTGTGTGCTGCTTGGCTGAGACCGTGGTGGATTAGAGCCTTTGTAGGAGAGGTGCTGATGTCTGAAGTAAGCAAGTGTTGGTAAAAATCAACTGTACTCATTATAGGTTCAGGTTAAGAACTTTATAAAATTCATGTCAGGTTCTCTTGCTGGATTAATGTAAACTGCTTTGTTTGCAGGGTTTATTGTCATCCCAAAACCAGGCCAATTCTCCAAGTGGAACTGTAGTATAGCCATCACACTACTGCTAGCAAATCTCTGAACACAGGACAAGAAGTAATGACAGTGGAACCAGGAGCTGTTCTTCAGGCCAAGAGCATCACAAATTATAATGTGGCAGAGTGTAAACATGGAATTATGTGAATCACATAGTGACTTGCAAAGGACAAATGTAAGGAGTCTCACTACAGCTGATCCTGCTAGGCTGCTCACCCAAGGAAGAGTTTGCATTGGAGAAAAAGCAAAAAGCTTCCTTTAGTGCTGCAGGAAAAAAGTAGTAACATTTTTGTTTTCTTTATACTTTTCAAGTCCAGTGTAATTTAATCTCTCTATAAATATATAAATAAAGGAGATATATATATATATATATATATATATATAGTGTAAAATAAGATATGTTTCTTAAATTCAAGTAAGTTCAATGGTTAAACTAGTACTTCACCATTGTTTATTTTGCACTGATTTTTTTAACCAGAGGTGGCTAGAAGACAGCCTGGAATGCACTCATGGAAAATGAAAGTTATTACTTTCTGGCTTCAAAATGTTTTTCAGGAAGATGGATGCTGCAATCATAGATTTTTTTAAAACAAAATTGTTTTGCACTTAAATAGTTTAATGCTTATAGAGAATTACTTTAAAATTGGTGTCCAGACACCAGAAAAACTATGTTGTGGAGAAAAGATCCTTTGTATCTATTAAACATTTATTTTAATATTGTTGTTTCCAACTGCAATCGGCTCTGTATTATATGTATAAATAATGTAATTCAGTGATGGGGGAGGGGAGTAATGGATCATTACACTAGAAATTCTCATTCATTTAAGAAAGTGATATTTCTAATTCAGAAAATACATATTAAACTATCTTGAATATGCATTTTTGTTTACTTTCTGTTCAAATCAAATCACTTTTGATGTAACCAATTCTTTGTTGAATTAAATGTTTGGTACAGAAATACTATCTAAACTTTGTAGAACAAATTCCTTTCAAAATATCTCACCTAGAACATATTTAATAGAATTCATATTTAATAGAATTGAATTTCAATTAGGAAAGTGAAATACAATTGTTCTGTTCTTGTTCTTTATGGCTTATCTCCAAACACATTCTGCAGTTTAAATACATCATACAGCAGCAATCTCACAGACAGGCAACTTCATGGGGTAAGGATTTTGTCACCATGTAGTCCTGTGCATTTGGAGCTGGGAAGTGGAAGATCCCACAGCAGTAGCTGTACTTTCTGACTTACCAGTCAGAAACTGGGTTAACATATTGGAGTAGCATTTCTGAGACTCATTTGTCTTACATCAGGCATCTCATTTATAATTCAATGGTCTTAAACTGATAAGTGTGATGGGGATAGACATATCCATGGATTTGCAGAGGTTAATGCTGCTTGTCATTTTTAATCAGTCAACACACCACTTAACTTGTTTTCAGTACTTCCTGCAAAGATTAACCCGCCCCGGAATGACAGAAAAAAGAAGTATCCATCATATGCTTCCTTATGTAGCAATGTTCACAGCTGGGATTTGCAGAATCCTGCAGGCAGAGTAGAACAGAGGCTGCTTGCCCAGGACCATGAACCTGCCCGCAGGTGCACATCCTGTATCCATGGGCACATGTTAATGCCCTTCCTGCTCGCCAACAATAAAGCTGGGTAGAATTTTTTAGATTACAAGTAAACTTAATACATTTTCTGGCATGAGAAGTGATTTGTTTTCAGGAAATGAATGAACATTTGGGGAGAAGCAACTGCAGTAGCTTGTAACTAAGTCTTATCCTTGCAATGCAGCCAGCATGTAGAGAACTGCCAGATCCGTTTATAAGCAGGGAATTAGTTCCCTACTTTATTCAAGATGAAGCTGTGCTTTACAATTCTTATCTGTCTTCTTCTAAAATATGAGGAATGGGGAAAATACTGAAACTGAGCAGGATTATTTTTCAGAAGTTTTGTTTTATTAACATAGTGGGTTTAACTGTTAAAATACAGATAAACCTTATCACTCAAAACTAGTGTAGTTATCTCCCTATAGACTTCTTCTATATAAGTGCTTCATATGGTCTGAGTCAAAATGAAACAGTTGAAAAAAGAAGCAATAACTTTAAAAGACTTTTTTCCTTCAGCTGGAAAAATACAAAACCAGTAGGGAAAGAATTGCAATATCCAACATCAGGGGAACAAGAGCAGCTATTCACATCTGTGTTGGCAGGGTATGTCCCTGCCACAAATCGCAGTCCAGCAGCACACAGGAAATGTGTGTGATTTTTCTTTTTTTAGACTCTTCTTTACTATTAGGGCAATCATCTAGAAGCTTGAACTCCCCATACCACACTCTATTCCATATGGAAAAAAATTATTTTAGTAAGAAACTGGATGCTAATAACTTACCTGTAAGGAGCTTAAGACCTCTACTGTAGATAACAGCTTTTAATAAAAATACTTTCCCTACTACATTAAAAAAATAATTAAAAGTGAGTGGAACACAGATAATCTCAACATGGAAATTTAGCTGGAAGAATGAGGTTAGGAATCATACTTGCCAGTTCATAGTTTAAAGCTGGGTGTATTTTAACTATAAAGCAGGTGGGGAAAACTCAAGTTTGCCTATTCATCCAACAGCCAGAGAAGTGTAAGTTGTCTCCAGAAGTTTAACAGCAAAGAACTTGTTTAGGAAATAAATATCCTTGAAGGACTGTATTTGCCAAACTGAGTAAGTTCCACCTGAAAGCGTAAAAAAAAAAAAAAAAAAAAAAAAAATTCCAATGTGAGTCTTCACTTCAGATTTGCAATTTTATAGCAAAAATGATCTGTTGAACATGAAATTGCCATTCCCATTATAACAGTCTTATAGTCCCAGATACAGAGAATGTGATAATACACAAAATGTTATTCTGGTAGCCTTTTCTCTGCAGGTTAAAACTTATGAAAATTCTGACTTCGTCTTTTTCCTGGTGTATGAATTATCACTTACCTGATATATTAATTAGGGAAGCAAACAGTGGCAGTAACACTTTTAAAATCAGAAAGGTATCTTGTGCCAACAGTTTGATGGACTTTTTTATTTAGTCAAAATACTTAAACTTCAGCATCTGTTGTTTGAGGCTTACAGAAACAGATTATGGGAAGCAACCAATACAATTACTATATCTCCATCAGGAATATAGTTGTGATAATCTGAGCTTTCACCTCCTGTATAGTGCTAGGTAAGAGAGATCTGAGTCAGAACAATCCATCAAATGTGGGTAGTAGGATTTGTCCTCTTTTTTGGTAAAATATTAACAACAGTGGATAGTAAGCTCCTTTGGATCCAGTTAGTTACCTATTTTTAGACCATCAATTTTAATGCTACTCATTATGCTCAACTCCAAATACATCGGCACTAAGCAACTCATCGTCTTCCTCTGGAAAAAGCACTGGATAAGCTCATTGCACCTTTTGCTCAGTGTTCCAAAGGTAAGAACTTGGAGGTTACTGTTGCACTGTGTTGCCTGCCTATACACCTGCCGTCCTTAATTTCATTTTCTAAGCGTGGCATCGTACCTTTCACATATCCATCTATCTGTCTATAAAAAACCCCTATGGTAGGTATTCAGACAAATACTGTATTGCCTTATTGCTGAAGTTCTTTGTTCTATCAGTATAAGCTGCTAACATGAAAGCATACAGACATGGGGAGATGATTCAGTGAAATGTAATAGAACAGGAAAACTTAGCCAGTCACTGGTTTTACATACCTTCAGTGCACTCTGAGATACTGTGTTCAGAACAGTTTTTGCTTGGAACTAGAAAAAGCAGCATCCATGCAGTAGGAGTTTCAAGTAAAATGACAAGGAGCAGTTAGCTGTACCATTGTATTCTGCTGTTTCCCTTTGTTACAGTGTTCTCACTCTACTGTGTAAAGCACTTCCACTAAAACTTGGTTCATGTATTTGTTCAGTCTTAGTATGAGAAATCTGCCCTTCCTTTGGCACATCTAGTGCAAGTAGCAGCAGTAGAGGTTTCCCTGCAGAGCCTTGTTCAAATGCTTTAGTCTTATTCTATAAAAATTCTTTCCAGGGCTGGGATGTTTTTCCATTCTTGTTATTGAGATTCTGAAAATTTGCTATGAAGAAATGACATAAATTGAGCAATGGTACATGATGCAGGTGGACGATATTTAACTTGGATAGTCAAATTTGAATCAATATCAAATACTCCCACAGTCTGCACCACATTTACCCTGTGAATATTTTCACATTTTCAACAATCTCCTTACAAATGTCACGTTGATCCTCAGTACAGTATGTGATAGTAATACCATCTTCTAAAAATGAAGACAAACATAAGTTAGACAAGTACTTTTAAGCAGTAGATGTCAAAAGGATTCATAAAGAACTTCAGTCTCATGAGTTCTCCACATGGAAAAGCTACAATGTGGAATTGGGGCATGCTCAAAGTTGTCCAAAATGTCCAAAGTTGACCTGAATAAGGATTAGTATCTAATCTAGTTACAACAGAATCCTGCAAGTGTTGAGATGCCTCTTCTTACAAAAACAATCAACCAATCAACAAATCACAGCAAAAAGCCCGCTTACTGGAACACCTCAGAGTGAGTGAGAAGAGCAATTATTTTCACAAATGCATAGCCCTGTGGAATCTCAGAAGAAGAGCTGAGAACATAACAGGCATAATTTTTACTCATATAGGATCTTTATGTTAACCTGTGCTTTACTGCACTGTGTATATTAATTTTTTAGAATAAAGTTAAGTCTGGATCTAGAGCAAAAATCTCAAATTGATGCTTAAGGGTTGGCTAAGTGACTCGGATGTGACGTACTCCTCCCCAGTGCCCCATTTTCCATGGTGCCTCCCCACAGCAGTACCTCTCACACAAAATGCCCTTTGCCTCCTGCTCATGGCTGGATTTTTGAACAGCAGCACCAGAGCCTAGTGTTTGGTTATGAAAAAAATGATGATCACTTCCTAATTACGAGCAGAGTAACTTTTGTAACTATTAAAACCTCCAAAAAAGTTATTTGCCAAACCTGTCTTGCATGCACACTTGGTAGGCAACATATTTTTAACCCTCAGCGAAGTATGACTTGCACAAACTTTTGTTTTCTAAATAACAAAACTGTTCTATAACACATCACCAAACTTAAGTATTGCAAATTAATTAATGCAAATTTTTGGATCTCAGGAATTTTAAAATCAATGGTATCAGTTTGGAATAAAAATTCTTTCCTAGTAAGATAAGGATGTTCCCTTTTACTTTATTTAGCAGTAGGAAATACTCTGTTAAATTGTTTCTGGTGATCTGTGTGCCAGATTTCTGAAGCATGATCAGCTACATGCTTTTACTGCTCTTTTAAGGAAATGGCTGCAATATCCGTCCCTGTTATGACTTTAGATTAATGTTAAGATCAATTGCCTGAAGCAAACTATGACTAAGTTTTACTTGCTTTTGAATCAGCTAAAAAGTTGATTTATCTTTGAGTTAGATTATAGTTACATAAAAATATTCTGCAGTTAGAGAAACTGCATCAAAAATCAAGTATCTCATATGATTGCACAATTTAAACATTCTCAGTAAAACCTGAGGCAGAAGTTACTGAATACAGGAGGGAAATAATTTCCAGAGCTAACCGAAAAAAACCGCAAAAACCGAAACCCTTAAATATAAAAAAAAAAATACAGCAATTGACTGTCATTTGTAATACAATTTGAAAACTTAAATTCTGTAGATAACATTCCATTCCTAATACTTGAGCTCTAAGAATCCTTTCATGCTATTTTTAACCAACCTCCTCCTCCACCAGGTTCTAAAAGGAATAAGTCAAAACTTAGGAAGTTCAATGCAGAACACTCTCTGTGCTCTGCCAGAACAATGCTTTAATTAAATATTGACCCCTTTCAGGAAAAGAATATCAAAATGGTAGGAAAGCAGCCCTCAAACCTTGTGGGGTTTTCCTACAAATTGTCAAAGCAAGGCAAAATCAGGCACTGCTGTTCTTGTTAGATCTCTAACAACAGAAGTATGCCTGGGTCTCTCACTGCATAGCCAGGCTTTTCCTCACTTCTGTTCCTTCTATAGCAGGCAAATGGAAACGTTTCAGGGAAGACTGAAGTGCCTTCTGTTTCTCAGACTGTTGAAGAAACAACAGAAGTTTCAAATGTGCTTCAGTGGGCAAGTGAGAGTCTACACCTCAATATATGATCCAGTAAATCTGACAGACTGGAAAACAAGGGTTCCACCACCTTCCTTAGGTCCCTAGAAAATGGAATGCAATGTACAAGTAGGACAGGAAATCAATTTGGCTACTCCAGAAAAAATTTAATTTTGGTAATTCTCCCAGAAGATCCTCATGTTGATTTGTTTTCTTTCCTGGACTTTCCTAAGAGAATGCTTTTAAAATAAATAAACATTCAATTTCTTTCTGAAAACACCTTAACAAACAAAATTAGAAGAGAAAACCCAAATAATCAGAACTTAAAAAACGCTCAGCCAATTACAACTTCACCTCATTCCTTTTTAAAAATTGCTTGCCTTACTTGAAATCTTGCCTAAAGGAACTTCTTAGAAAACCTACGCTGATGAACCCAAGAACTAAATTAGTGGAAAAACTGGCTTCTCATCTAGAAGGAGAATTCAGTGGAAAAACTGGCTTCTCCTCTAGAAGGAGAGTTCATGCATCCAAAGCTGAATGTTCTTTGCTAGTTTGTGGAGGTTTCTGAGGGCTTGTTTGAGAAAAACCTGTATTTGAAAGTTTTCCATGTGATACTAACTTCCACCTCACCTTGTTGATACAGCAAGTGAATAGATATTTTTCACATAGCTGATACATAAACAGTTTTCGTTTGCCCGAATTTTTAATCAGATTTATTTTTTATTTCATGTCAAATACTCATTTGGAATTTTCCCCAATATCATCTATATACAGGATAATTACGTTTTTTAAAAAAAATACTTTTATTTGCACAAAATGTAAACTGAAGCCCTGAAGAGGCAAAAGCATAATTCCTGTCTCTGCCACACTTCATCTGGAAAACTTTTTAACTCAAGGCAGACATCAAAAACAGGTGATTATATTTAAAAATAAAGGTGGAGCTGACCCTTTAAGTAACAGCAATTCTAACAAGAGTGTACAGAAGGGATTATGAGATATCAGAGCTTCTAAATTCTAACTGTGTATGTCAGGGATTTGGGGGGAGGGGAACTGCATCAGACCAAATAAAGATCTGTGTTTAGGCAGACAGAATAAACCCAAGTAATCAGCTTAAGTAAAACATTTGTTTCTAACTAACAAGCTCAGTGCTACAAATTACTTTCTCTCAATGGGATGACAATTCTTCCACTTAAATACTATCTGTCTTGGACTTGCCTTTGAAATTTGCCACAAATACTGAAGTACTTGCCCTGACATATTTTCTACTAGTCTTAATTTTTTGTGCACAGTTAAAGCTCGTGTGTTGGCTGTCTTAAAAAGGCTGGGACAAAAAGAAGAATAGAGACAAGCATCAGTCGTGTTTTAGGTAAGGTTTGGACTCAATGCAAAGCACTACGTTGACTGAATTATGTTCATGGTTGACATGACAAGGACTAGCACTGGAAACAAATTTAATTTCTTACCACTTGAAACATGGACACAACACTTCCCTTACCTTTTGACTTTAGTCTTCAAAATTGAAGTGATTTGAATTCATTTGCTAGAGTTCTTGAAAATAAGGGTGCTGTACGGTTTGATGGGTAGCAGTTCTCTCATTGGAGTCATATTTTATCACTGCACACAGGAAATAGAAATCTTTGAAAGGCAATTTGTGCACAAAATTTTTTTCCTTTCTTTAAAGGGAGGATTCAAAACTCAAAATTCTGTGTTAATCAAGCTAAGAAAAACATTTAACCATGCATATTCAGAGAGGATTGCAATTTACTGAAAAGAAAGAATTCACCTGGTTTAGGCAATCATTTATTAGGAAAAAGTAAGTATTACTTGAAAAAAACCCCTTTTCTTTCCTAAAAACTTACGTCACTGGCCTCAAAGATACTATGGAAATAAAAGGCCAAATAAGATCAAGATAGGCTCAGATTTCCTCTGCTCTGCCTGTAAAGTTCATGAATGGGTGACTGTTTCTGGGTAGGGATAGGAGACACTGCTTTTGGATTGAAGGAGTAGCTTGGGTTAATAAATGGAAATCTGTAGCTGCCCTCTCCTGGTTTGGGGCAAAATATGTAGAGAGATCCATTGCCCTTGTGGTGAAGGGCAATGGATCTGGGATTGTGTTTGCTTCTAGTAAAGTGGTAGATCCTAGAAGACAATGTGTTCTCCTCATTTTAAGACAGCAGAATCAAGCAGTTCATCTTGCTGTGTATACACATAGAAATGTATTTATAACACTCCATTCCTAACACAGGTTCTTTGCAAGCAGCAGTACTGGAAAGATGATAATTTGAACTGCATTCCTGAGCTTGATTCTCAGTTAATATAAAACTTGCACAGAGTCCTTGAAAACACTGTTATCATATTAGAGCAATCTGACTTTAGTCAGGTCCACTAACATTTATTTCCTGCACTTGTTGCTTTTTTCCTTGGGCTTGTAATTTAAGGAACACTTCAGTAGCACCACATGACTCTTGAAAGCAGAACATTCAGCCCCTTTGTAGACATGAGAAACTTATTTTTAACTGTTTGCAAATTCAATCAAACAGCTGGCTGCACACTGCTCTGAGTGTCTTCATAAAGCCTAGAGTAGAGGAAGGAGAGAAAAGATCTGATTCACATTGTACAGCTGCATCAAGACATGCAGCTGGGACTGGCTTCTGTGTCAACTAAAAAATGTGCTGTAGTTGAATGTAAAACTGTAACAAAGTCAAGAACAACTGTGCAAGCCAGTGAAAAATGCAATCCAGGAATCATGATTTACAGGGAACAGAAAAGAAAACAAGATTAGAAAGATCAGCATGGCTGAATAAAGGACTAAAATTTCTTATACAATGTGCTGTAAAGCATAAAGGCTTATGGAACCATTCAACAGCAACAACTGCAGAAAGCACTGAAAAAGAAACAAACCTGTCAATAATTGCCTTTAGTTTGGCAAGGCTGTATCTCTTTCAATTCATTTTCAATTCAATTCAATTTCCAAGAAACATCCTTCCTTTCTCTCTGAACACACCTATAAGGTCTCTGAAAACGTTCAATGGTTGTAAAGAGTGAAATTTTTTACATTAAGCTGAAACTACAAGGAAATTATCTTTAAGGATTGAGTTTTTTCCCTAAGAAAACTTAACTTTTTAGCATGTAATTTTCTTACAAAGCTACAAAGCCCAGGCATTCTTAAAGCTTTTGGTCACAATTTACTTTGCAAGAGTACTGCCACATTTGGGATTTTTCTTTTAACAGTTTTCTGGCTGGAGAAGCAGAAATGTTTCTACAAGTTAGCAGGCAAAGCATAATGGTTGTCATTTAATGTGATGGTGATGGCAGCAGCTGCACTTGCCATGTGGAGGAGGAAAGAAGCAAAGCAAATGTTATCAGTCCTGGTTGCATATCAGAGAGAGCAGTGTGGGAGGAGAATAAAGAACTGCTGCTGTTGCTAGGGCACAAAGATATTGGAGAAATGCTCATGGTAGGTATTTTTCCTTTTTTCTTGAAGACCAGTAAGAAATTTTTTGAGTTACAGATTCATGATTACCAAAAATCTTAAAAGACTTACATTCGTGTTTTCCTGAACTCTTCCTTCATCAGAACCTGATTTCAAAATATACCAGCACACAAGATCTTAAGAGCACAGGGGTCTTAGACACAGCATACTATAAATCAAAGTTGTAAATCAGAGGGATTGTATTCTCCAACCTCTTGTGGTTTTGCAGAAGGTATTACTAAGGCCAAAAAAGTGGGAAACATTTTGCCATTAAGTGCACTAACAAGACTGAGGATAATTTGTGATGCTCATGAGAGGAAATGATCCATACTCTACACAGAGATAAAGCAGAGAAAATACATTTTTACTAAATATGAAGCCATTGGGGGGAAAAAAAGTTCAAAAAAGTTTCTTTGTACTGTGTTCTCTTGAACTGCTTTATTACTAACCTGCCACAGGGTGAAGAGTGCCAGACCAGACACTGCTCATCATGGATTACTGCTCATGAACCCTGCAGACTAAGCACAGAAGCTTCTACAAATCCATGGAAACGAAGATCACATTACCCAAACCACATGCTCCTAATTTGAGTTATTTACCTTTGATTATCTTGATTAATGATAAGCAAAACCCTCCACTGAACACAGTACCTTGTGATTTCATAGAAAACACAGCCAGGACTCCACATGCCAATTTTGTAACTATAGAGCCCATTTGTAAGCAAACATTCAGGTGCTCAGTACCAGCGTGGGGAGGTACTGTCTGCCTGCTAAGAATAGATACTCCTACAAGATCTAAAGTCTCTTAACTTTAGGGTGTTCTGCTGCAAAAATAAATAAAGCATTTCCACATATTACAAACAGTAATATATAAAAGCGATGACTGTAAAATCGTCATTTTAAAAGAATTCACAGATTACTTTAAGAAGAAACTTTCCAAAATCCAGGGGTAGTAGTATCATTTTAATGCAGTAAAGCAGCATTGAAATAGTAAGTAACTCCAGGCATGAAGATATCTCTGTGCATAGTATGTAATGCAAACACTGTTCTGTACATCATGAAAAGAAAGGTCTAAGAGCATAGGGACTATCACAGAAGGAAAGGCTGCTAAATAGGACATCTAGATTAAATTATTAGTTTTTCTGTTCAGCAGTACTATAATAGGTGGCTTTGGCTCCTCCTGTACACTTCTATGACTCAAAAGAAAAATTTACTTTCAGAAAATAAAATTTCATAAACTGAATTTAAAAATCCTTGCTTTTCAAACATTAGCAAAATAACTTTCAGAAACTGTCAGGAGAGATGGTTACAATTAAATCTTCTGAAAGCCACTATCTTCTGCTCTCTTTTGTTTATGTAACTTCCACTAAATGTAGGAATTGAATGTAGAAAGAAAGAGGTGCAAAACTGAACCCTATTTCCTGTGTCTAGATTAACACAGAAACAAAAATATGTATTAATAGAGGATAAAGAACAGGTTTTTAGGTTGGGGGGAACACATGCAGGGTGTAATGCATGTCAGCCATTTCAGGTTTTAGCCACTAACAAAATTGTTTGTTCCTTCCCCTAGATCAGGAATATAGTAACTGTCGATATATTTCTTAAAAAAACTGTACTTTTATTTATTAATAAACATTACCTTCTCAGGGTAAAGAGAAAAATACTTACATACTTCACTTTCAGTTAAATATCCTCACATAAAATTAATTAGCTTTATTATTATGTTTTCTTGTTGCCCATCCCTCTGAAATATTCCATTTCTGTACTAATACAAACACAGAAGAGAGAAGGATTCAGTAAAAAGATAAACATTATCAGTGCTTCCAGTTATTTGTAAAAAAAAAAAAAAATACTTAAAGAAACCAGCACTTTTTTCAAACTTATCAACAGATTAGTAAAAATTAAATTTTGTCATCATGGTGAGACAACAGCTACAGATATGGAAATGGGGAATGGGAAAGTCCAGGAAGGAGAGCCAGGCTTTCTGCTTCTGCTCTCACCAGGGCTACCAGAGGATTGCAAGGGCCATCTCCTCCCAGGAGGGTTTCCTGCAGCAGGCACTAGAGCTCCTTTGGGGTGCTGGCAGCAGCTCTGGCTGCTTGCTGCCTCCCAGGGCTCTGCTGCAGGCAAAGATGTGTCTGGGCCAGGGCCTTTTCTGTCCATGCAGCAGCCAGCTGCTGCCCCAGACAATTCTGTTTCTCCCTAGAGAAGACCCTGAAATAAGTGTGTGCTACATTTGCTGTAAAGCTGGTGCTGAACCAGGTCTTTTACCTATGTACTCAATCTAGAGATTTGCATACCTGGTACATGTTGTTCTCGATTTTTTTTCCCAGGCAATGACTTTCTCCTTCCTAGAATAAAATTTCAAGTTGTGTTCTTTTAAGTAAAGAACAAATATAATTCAAATACCATAGGCTTCAGCTTCCAGAAGTGCATTGATACCACCTATTTCAATTATACTACTTCTGTTATTTATAGCTAGCTTGGTAATTCGTTATCCACTCAACTTCTGACATTATTTGTATTTCAGTATGCCCCAGAATAGCTCAGCTAACAATTGTCAATTCGATACTCTGTAAGATGCCTTAGTTTTTACTGCATGTATTACTTGCAGTTTCTATTTCCCCAAGTCCTAGCAGAACTGCAGTATTTTACTTCTAAATATCTCATTTCCTCTCTACTCGAAGTAATTGTCCTTCAGGTTGAAGACTTGTATCAATCACCTCAAGTTACTGCTATGGTTAAAGGACTTTGATTCACATCTGAATTGCAAATTAAAGGCTAACCTATGTAGTTTAGCTTGCTGTTGCTGTTAGGCAATAACTACAGTTATAAAATTTATCTATTTTTCAGAGCCATTCAGTAACTGCTCGGCTTTTTTCTTTTATAGGCTCCAAAGGCCTTTTAATCTTGCTGTAATGCCTTTATGTAACGCTGCAATGCCATCAACGGAGGCAGAAATGATCACATTTTTGAAAAACAAAGCAGGTACTGATCTGCGTGATGACAGTAGTATGAGTAATTGGCTGGGGAGGAGGAGGGAGATTATCAGGACAGTAACTCATTGAGGCCAGAGCCCCAGCAGCCAGCGGGACTTGTGTTCCCAACTGATTACAGTGCTCCTCCAGGCAGCCACATAATCCACCGAGCAGGATTAGATCACAAAGCACTTGGAACAGAGTACCATTTACATCGGGAATTGTAGTAGTAGTGCCCCCATAGAGATAAATGGTGCTTTCAACATTAGGACTTTTGTCATTTATAGTGGAAAAGATACTATAAAATGCAGCTATTCAAATCAATTTAGATTATTATTATTATTATTATTATTATTATTATTATTATTATTATTATTATTATTATTATTATTAAGGAATGGGGCCTTCATAAAAAGAAATCATGCTCAATTGCTTTTTCGTTACATGTCACTAGAAAAATCGGGAGCAGATGCTCCTCTACTTCCAGATTTATCACTGGAGAAAACCTTATTTGGCAGTAATGGTGCAGTGAATCCTAAGGCAGTGGAACTTGAGGCTTCTATAATTTCTCTTAAGAGATCCTCCACACCTCTCTCTCAGCCACTTTTTTCATTGCTTTAAATGACCAAACTGCTGTTGATTAAGCAAAGGGCAAGAGTGTTTCTCAGTTATTAAATGCTTCCACTCTAAATTAACAGCAAGACAATTATGACTTTGTGTAAAGACAAATAGGCTTGACTGAAGTAACATGGATCTCTTGTTTTTTTAGAGAAAAAAACAAAAGTATCAGCTTTCCACGTTAGTAGCATTACAGTGAACTGTCCTCCGAAGTACAAAAGAATCTCCATACTCCTTGTCAAAAATTCATTTTCAGTCCACTTCAGTTCACTTTTCTATTATATTCTATGATTTGACAAGCTCCACTCCACCTTACACAACATTAAAAATAAGGCACTGTATCACGGTAAACAAAGTTCAGACTCAGAATTCAGACTATAAAGAAGAATCAGCAATTTATAGAAGTTCAGGTAAACCCAGATTAATGTTCAGATAATCCCTAACTGCAGCATTTCAGATTACTATTGAACACAAATTTCGTTTTGAACTGATTCATCATGCCATAGAAAAGGAGGTTACTACAACTAAGTGGTGTGAAAACAATCATCTTCTGGAAAACTTTGAAAGAACTTGTATTCTTAAATAATAAAAAAAATCAGAACATGCTGGAATTATGATTCTCATTTCCATCTGAATACCATGCTAAATATAGCAAACACAAAATATCTTATTAAAACTAGTACACACTAATGTCTACTTCAGCAATCAGAAAATAACTCAGTTTTAATCTCACATTCTTATCTAGGTCAGAAACAGAGTTACTCTTTTTATTAGAGTTCTGAATAGTCAGTGTCACCAATGTTATGTTCAGGAGCAAGTCTTTATTGTATTACACTGAATGACAGTTGCATGTTCAATTATTTAATTTAAACTCCCAACTGTTAAGAATCCTCTTTTACTTATGAATTTTAAGCCCCTTCATTTGCTGTATCCAATTCCTTTACTGTTTATACAGGAACTGGTTTTAAATCAGCTTGTGTTCCAAATTTTTTTGTAGGAACTCTTCCTTAAGCTTTATAGTCTGCTTAATCAAACAGCTCCAGAATTTTTAAATATAGGAGGTACGAGGGAACAATGTTATTTTATAAAGAAAACTTAGTAAAAGGCTTTTTTCCAAGGCATAAAAACTGAAAATCCTTATTCATTGATTCCATAGTTTTGAAACAAATGGGAATAATTTTCTTACTACCTCACTGTAGCCCTGACCTAACAAAGAATTTGTTTAAGTTTTATTTTTTGTTACATAAAGCAGTTATTTTGTGTTTTGCAGTCAAGGTTGTTTGACTGTAGAACAGATGGCTATAGACTTGACTCATGGGAAACCTGCATATACCCTTGCCTTAAACAATTGGGTATATTCCACTGGCAAGAATTAAAGGGTAAAGCAGTACAGCACAAAATTCCCTGTGAGTTTTATAATCTGTAACAGTGAAAAACCAAGTGAAAAATAACTAATTCCACTTTTGATCTACACAAGGAGAGTTTATGTTTCCTAAGTATATGCTACATACCTTTCATTAGCTCATAAATATTCATGGACATAAATTCACACACCAGTGAAAGGGAGCCAGGGTTTTCATCACTGCAGAAACAAATAAGGAGACTTTAAGCTAAGAAATAAAACTTGCACATTGATTTGCTTGCAGCGTAGAAAAGAAGTATGGAGTTTAACCAGTATTTAAATGCACATGGTCATTTTTAATTGATACTGTCTCATGGAAGTTTTTATACTTACATCTGAGGTATCATAGTTTTAGTTTATGCTATCCAGAACACCCACAGCAGAAGTTAACTGATTTATTCCATGAGGCTTTTTGAAGGCATGTTTTCTGGGCATATCACACTGTTCAGCATCAAGAAATTTCCAGTAAATTAACTGGTACAAGCTTACAATAAAAGAGAGGGAAGCCATTTCACTATATGTGAGGATACTTTCTATTTAGAATTCCGGTAGTGTTCTAATGGCAATGAGTATCTGGCTGGAATCACTATTTTGCTGACAACAGCAATTTAAAGTATAATCATGATGGAATACATCTGACACTTTATTTTCCATTTCACTGCGCTACAGAGGCAGACATCTTTAGGTCTTTGGTTTTTCTTGTAAGATAATTGCATTATAGTCCATCTCCCCTGCAATGTTGTGTTAACCCAGCCAGTAAAAGGTTGAGGTTGCAGTTCAGTTTGCAGACAGACTGCAGGAGCTCGGCAAGATGGCTGGCCAGCTGGATTACACTTAGTTTAACATCACAGCAGCTGAGGCTGAGAATTCCAGAAAGCCAAGCTGCTGACACCATTAGCAGCTTCCCATGTATTTGTAGAAAACGGGCCTGTAGTACCAGAGTCTTGAACAGAAAAATAAGACAAGCCTGAAGGGCAAGAAAAAATATTTCAGAGCAATCAACAAGTTTTGTGTCAAGTATTTGAATAATGAAGGACATGTCTGCTGTTGCACAGTGATGAAATGTACCATGCAGTAATGGAGTAAATGCTGTCATAAAACGTGATCACTCTGTGAGACAGAACATGTCCCCAGAAGACACTGAAGTGCTTAATGAGGCAAGGAACCCAGCTTTATCACTGACACCACTTTCCAAAAGCACAGCTCAGCTACTGCCTAATTCTGAGATCTAAACTTCAACTACTTGCACAAGGGTGTCTGTAAGTTGCCTGTGAAATGGTACTATCAAATAGTTTGCCTTGATCCCTAGTTCAAACTAGTAAGTCAAGATCCTTAAGTACCAGGGGTTATTTCAGCAGATAAGCTCTGAGTGTGCCTAACCACAGTACTGAGCCATGGTGTACAGTTGAAGCACTAACTGGATATGAGACGGGTTGAAATCACCAAATCTTACATATTATAAGATCAAGTTTAACTATGCTTAGTATATATTTAGTTTTTAATTTTAATACTGATGTTGAAATATTTTTGCTCTGTTGGAAAAGAGCCACAGAAAGCAAGAGCTACATCAAACTTTCTTAACAAAGGCAAACATGTAGACTTCAGACTCTGAGAAACGTGTTGGTTTTTTCTTTCTGTTGAAATAAAAAACTTGTTAAGAGTCTGCAGGTTGTCTCAGACCCAAAAGTTACTGGATGTTGCTCAAACACAGGAATAAAGAAGAAAGAAATCAATGCACCTTGCATACAAAACTTTATGTAAACATAAAGATAGTAGGATATGGACTCAGCCTCCTCAGTGCTTGTATTGATCTCAGATTATTCACTTGTCCTACACTAAAGTTGCATTAAATAGAAAAGAGGAAGACTGACTTGTGGCCAGGGACTGGATTATAGTTGACGTTTTCCCCGCCATGAGGCTGTCAGAACTTTAGTCTGCCACTGAACTTTCAAATGCAGGGCCCAATAAATTGTTTGCTTGCTGTTTCTTTATTAAGCAGATCAGTAATTAGTAAATGGCTTTATTCCTTCTCGCCATTTGGAGTTGTTGGGCTTACCCCAAGAAGAAAAGTAGTAATGTGTTGTGCTCCAGACACCAGTTACCATGCCAAGGAGCTACCCAGCAGGAATTTTGTGTTGCATGAGAGTATGGATGATACTGTTTACTCTGTGCTGCTGTAGCATACATTCCAAACATTGCTCAGTGGGATGCATTGCCAAATTTAACATTTAAAATTAAGTTTTGATTGAAACCTCTTACATGAAAAATAGACACTATTCAATTGTTGTGTATATTATTTCATTGCCCTCCTAGGCTTTAATAAACAAAAAACCCATGCTACAGAAACTCTGGGGAGGAAGCAGGAAACAAAGAGCTTTGCACACTATTGAATGGATCAGAGCAGGACATACGTCTTTTCCCAGTCAGACTTACAGCTAAACACCAAAACAATATTTTCGACTTTGAAACAAGAAGAAATACATTGTATGGGCAGGTTCTGTTTAAAATAATGTTATTATCTGTTGTTAAAAGAGTTCACTTCATCAAAAGAATTTACCAGTCAATTTATCAAAGGGTTAAAGGCCTAAAAGATGTTTTAGATGAAAAGATGAAAGAGAGTCTGCAGTGCCTTACCACTGAGTTGTATACATCTGCCCTTGATACAGTTAAGCAGAGGGTTTAAATACTGTTTTGATCATAAAGTGAACAATTCTGTCAGTTGTAGGTAGTGTATAAATGGACAAACAGATCTCTAACAACATTACAGAATCAGAAGCCACATTACTTGAAGATGGTTCTCTTTTTTTAACTGATATTCTTTGAAGCTCTGAGTTACATCTTGAAATCTCACCCAAGAGCAAAATGTCCCATTTCACTTTGTATGTACAAATGAGTCATTCCCAGTGATTTCATTAGGAACTTGATGTATTTAACTGAGAATACAAAATCAGTAACCCAAGAGGCACTGGCTGGCACTTATATACTTGGAGAGGACAATGCCAAGTCTACGTCTACGTATACACAGCCCTCTTCTCTATTTTTCTAACTGATAAAAAGCACCTATTTTGTGACCATATAACATTTGGATGATGGATGTAAATATAAATGCAAATATAAAGGAGATGCTATACACTAAGGATAAATGCACTGGTTTTAACCTGCATTTAGAAGGTACTTAAAGAGAAAGAAGTATTACCCAAGGAAAGGACTGACACATTTCCTCCAATTATTATTTTCAGTTAAAAGAAAAACAGCACAAATACATTCAGTGCATTTGGCAAGGCAGAAATCAAATACTTCTTCCTAATTCATCTTGTTTCACCCTCGACCAAGTGGCCAGGCACCATTTAATACAGTGGGTGGCATCAATTAGAGTACTCAAGGAAATAATCCCCATGCCAAACAGGAAGGCAGAGTCCCCTTTCTGTACCACATGCAAACCTTTTTAATTTATGTGTACTTAAAAGGCTTTACTTAGTCTTAATTTTGTGTTCCCTCACTGAATTTAAACATGATTTTCTGTAGATTTTCCATGATTAATTATGCATACCTTTTAAAACGTTGCTTCATGTGTTTACTTGCATAGCACTTTCCCTCCCTAAAACTCAGTTTCTCCAGAACATCAGAAAATGTTCCCTCTCCTTATCTTACCAACTGGTATTTTAAAACAAAAAGACATAATTTCAGTATGCTTGGAATTGTTATGAAGACTGTTTATCAATCCTTACTTAACTTGTTAAATGCTGACTATTGGAAAACTTTCAAATAAAAGAGGTATTTTGTTAACATAAAGTTGGGAGAAAATAAAATGAAAAAGAGCAAATCAAGTTTTGCTGCCCAGATTACAGAAATATATATATTCCAATAATTCTTAGACAATAAACTACCACCTCCTTGCTCAGAGACATGATGCCTCTTCACACTGCCCTTCCTACCTTTTTTTATGCTGCAGCACATTAGAAACTCATATCTGAATTTATTCTTTGCTTCTTTCATAAAAAGCAAACAAAAAAAATTCCCTTTATTTAGAATGTACTGAAAATTAATTATCTTGGAAAGCAAGTGTATCATAGAATCATTGTTCCAACATGGGGGTTATTTATTGGGTGTTTTTATGGATGTGTTGTTTGGTTTGTTTTTTTGGTTTTTTTTTTTAAGCAAAGCAGTTTCTGATTTTAAAGCTTTATTCTCAAATTAAATTCAGATATAAGATTTGCACTGGGCCAAAAGTAATGTTTGGCTTTGATAATAAAGTGCTTCAAATACAAGTATGTGAAAAATCAGTCAATTCTAATTCTGCAGAACTTTAAGAGATGAAGCAGATAAGGGTTATCAAAAAAGTTTTATGTATACTAATTTTCAGGTCTTCTAATTTCCATGAGAATTGACTTTTTTCTTTCCGCCTTTATTCTCTTTCAGCTTTATGATTAACTGTTCCTTACCAATCCCAGTGCCTATTTCCCTTCACCCACCTCATCCTCCTATTTCCTTTTATTTTTAGCACCTACAGATTCTATCCTTGATAATTTTTTCAGTAATTTCACCTGAGCAAAATCCAATGCTGGTTAGCTTTATGCCGCTGTTGCTTTTGACGTGGTCTTATTATTCAAGAAAGATGCAAACCCAGTCATTTTGAGGGAGGCAGGGCAGAAAATCTCTTTTATCATATTCAGCCCTTTATGGGTGTCAGAATAACTGGGAGTCTCAAGCTATGTGATAGCAGTAAATTCAGTGTAGCTGCCTGTTACTACTGTGACAACAGTCCCTGGCAGGGACTTGGCCTGTGACAATCAGCACTTTGTGAGGCACCTTCCCTGCCTGCTGTGAGGACTCCTTCTAAGGTCAGTTCTCCAGCAGTTTCTGTCCTGCTGCCTTGTTTTGGAAGATAAGAGAATTTACTAGCAGAGATGGGGGCTATTTCATGCCAGTTTCTCCCAGAAGATTTCCAGATATGTTTAATTTACAAGTATAAACACAGCCTTACAGTGGAGAAAGCCTGCCAGGAAATTTTGCAAAGGGAAAAGTTACTTAGGCAAGGACATTCTAATGCTGTCTTCCAACTAACAATCAATTTGTGTTCTTATTCTCTTTTCGTCTCCCCAGCTTTTATACTTGCTTCTTTTTTAAAAAAAACCTCACCAAACAACAAAAAAGTGCTTTCTTTCCTTGTGAGCCAAATGCTTGTATTTTAATTAGTAGAAACCTTCCCCTTGCAACCCCTTTTTCTTCAATACAGTAGCAGCACTCACATGAGAATTATTGAGGTGCTCTTCTCATTTTTATCATCTGCTAGTTCTGGTTTTTGATCATTATCAATCATGATGCATCATTAACTAATTAGGCCACCTAAATTTGACAAATTGGAAATAGCAAAGTAATTTCAAATAAGCCACACCATCTAATACACTCAATATAGACAATTTACATCTAGAGCTATTTTAAAAGTGGAAACTGAATTTGAAAATCATTGTGGGTAAAGGAGGCAATCTCTGACAGAGACTCTGAAGTGGGGAGGAGACCACAGGACTGTTTTGCTTTGGCTGTTATTTGATAACTGGGCAGTTAGTGCTTCAAGCAAGCTGATCCTCAGCCTTCACTAATTGAGACTGAGGAAATAACATCTTGTCAGGAAAAACCACCATGTTCTCTATCCCCACCTTAAGTTTTAATTTCCTATATAAATTGCTAAATATAAGACGAAGATAGTAAATTCAGACTACTTAAATACTACTCTCACAGAATTCAGTATAAATGGATTTTTTTGGTAGCAACTGATACCCTCCTGATAACCACTCAGAAATACACTGGCTGTGTTGTATGTTCTTATAATGTCAGAGCCAGCCCTGGGGCCAAAATAAACCCAAGACAGACACACAAAAAAAGTTAGCTATTTGTTCATTTACTCTTTTATTCTTATAAATGGCCAACCTGTAATTTTTTTCTTATATGCAAGTAATTGATTTTCTGGCATTAAAAAAAAAAAAATTCAAAATCAGATGATCTGAAAATAAGATCTTATTATCTCTGGCATACCAGCCATAGTGTTAATGAACCAAGGTACTTGGGCAGAGAAATTCGGGGAAAACATGATTGTACAAATTTATCGAAAACATCTTCAAGTATTTAAAGAAGTCAGATAGTATATGTTTATACTACTCGAGTATGTTTATACATTTTCTTCTATGAATGTATTTTACACATACAAGAGAAGCCCAGATGACAGTGGAGAGCTCAAAACAACTTGAGTTGTTTAAATTTTAAACTGCAGAATTCTAATACTGTACAAAGACTTAATCCTATGCACATTTTAAAACATTCTTACAGCACTGAATATCTTTTCCATGTAAGCCTGTAAAGCTTGTTATTTTAATTCTCCTACAACAGAGTGCTCTGTAGACAAAATAAATACTCCACACATAACCAACAACTGAGGCTTTAATCTGGCACTTATGAGATCCATCCAGTGAAAAGAATGAAGCAAAGGCCTGAATAATTTCAACTGACTAAATAAAGGGCAGAATCAGGAATGAAAATTGCATTATTTGAAATGTCTCTTTGATGAATAAAGTCAATGTGTAAACTCTGAACAAAATATGTCACAAAAATAAGAGGGATTTTCTCCTAGGGACAAAATGATAATGATCACATGACAAGTTATTGTTTAATCAGCAGCTGAAAGAAAATCAGGCATTGTAAGAATAACAGCATAGAAGTTTATATAGCATAAGAAGAAATAAAATTTAGACTTCAGGTATACCAACAAATTTTTATTTTGCATTCAGAAGCCAAGATTTCTGGAGATTCTTAAAAATCCACTACAGCACCATCCTGATCATGATGTGATCGCATCCTGAGAGAGACCAGGCAACAAAAAGAACCCACCAAAACAAAAGACTTCAAACACACGCTGAAACAAAAAAGTCAGGTCAGAGCCTGGCAACTTTAAGCTATGAAAATTCATACAGCTACAAAACAAAACTTACTACCAGTTAGATTACCTGAATTTGTTGTAGTCAAAGATGAAGACTGAAAGAAAGGTTAAAAATTTTATGAGCATTTTAACACTGAAAGCTTCGAGGATAAATTAAAGGAAGTGTTCTAATTACATTTGCACAGAACATTGAAGAATAAAAGAGACCTAATCACTGGGTAGAGTTTTTTCATGCATCTGTAACAACAGATGTTGTTATCTAACCTGTCTCCTCCCTCCCCTCTCTTTCAACACACACAGACGTTCAAGCTTAGAATCGTTAGTGGAAAGGGAAATAAAGGTTGGGAAGAAAAAGTTGCAGCAGTATGAACTCATCCAACACCCCAAAAAAGTGGCCATGAATCATTCAACAGAATAAGAGTTTAATGTGCAAGAGGCTATAGAACCCAGGAAATAAGGAACAATCTAAATATAAATTATAGGCAAGTGATGGAACTCAAAGACAACACTCAACCATTGTAACTAGAGAGCGTGGAAGATTAACAGTCACTGAGAATTAAAAAATCTAATATAAATGACACAAAAAGACAGCACTACAGTAGTCAAAAGAGGGTATTATAAAAATCTAAAGCAGACACTTCGTTACAAAGATGCCAAGATACTAAGGAAGAATAAGCTATGATGTTTAAGTGTGGCATTGATATGCGTGGGAAGAGAGAAATGACCAAAGAAATGAAGGAAGCAGCAAGAAGTTGAGCTTCACGGCCATGGTAAGTAATTATTGCACTCAGAGACACGCCAGATGCGCAGGGTGTGTGTGACACGGGATGATGTGAAGGATGCTAAGCAATGGAAAGCAAGGCGAGCCGAACCAGGAAAACTTAGCAGTTCCTCAGAAAGCGCTTGGAGACACCAGTAACCAGGGTGATGCCCCGCAGGAGCCGAAAGACCTTTTGACACCCTGTTGTCGGGGAGTGGGACGCAGAGACCAGCGTTGGCATGCGAGAACAAGGAGCTGCCCGCGGGCTGCAGGGACGGTGTTTCCAGGGGCTACAGAAGCACCTACGGCCCCCTCAGTGCGGGTACTCCCTAAGACCACGGCCCCCTCGGTGACCGTCAGCCTCCCTGGAGGCTCCAGGCCCGCACCACCCCTCAGAAAGGACTCAAGGCCTTCCCCCGTACCCCCTTACTGTGCCTCCCGTTCTGTCCGCAGATACCGAAGTTGGCGGAGGAGCGGCCGGGCCCACCCGGCCCCGCTCCCGGCGCTCCCCTCAGGCCGCCATGATGTGTTCCAGTCGCCCCGGCAACCGCGCACGCGCCGGCCCGGCGCCGCGGCCCGCTGCACACGGCACGGCCGAGGGGCGCATGCGCAGTGTGCACAGGGGTGCCAGCGCCCCGTCCGTGCCGCCAGGTGCGCTCCCAGGTGCGGGAGAGTTGTGGATGTCGCACCCTCGGATAATCTTTTGTTTTAAAGAAAATGAAAGACAATCCCAATGTAAACGAGAGCCACCAGGACTGAAGTCAGGAGCATAGAGCAGTAACTGGGGGAAACGTAATTTCGGCAGTGCGAGATTGTAACCCATTGGTCACCTACCCAAAAGGCACCCCAGACTCAACTGGAAAAAAGAACTGCGCCTGCGAACTAATTAGCATGAGATGCTACTAGCAAATAGTGGTTTGAATACTAATGAATAGAAAAGTTTTGTGGTTAGCAACCAAGGAATGCTGATGCCTTTGTTTGTTAAAAGGTATAGCAAGTGTAAAGTTTTGATGATCACCGAGCTAGACTTTTGTGGGTTACCATCTAGCTCCCTGCTTTGCACAAACTAGAATAAAACCCAGAAATATCTCGCCTCGAGGTGTCAATTGGCGCTGCGCGCCCTGTAACGACCCCATGTTCGGGACACCACCACGGTCTCGACTCCCCGGAGATGGCGGGGCTGAGCCGCCCGTGGGTGAGGGGTTGAGGAGGGAAGCCCTCGGGACAAAAGATGTGCTCCATAAATCCAGCGGCAGGCCCTGCCTGCAGTCAAGTCTCCCGCGGCCGGAGCAGCGCCTCGGCCGGCTCAGATTCATCCCCGGTGATGGCCTGATCCCTGGCGGATCCTGCGCGCCACTGCGGGATGGGGAGAGCAGCCGTACTGCCAGACCGGCATAGAGAAGTGCCAGAAAGAGACCAGGGGCTGTGTTTTCCTCACCAAGCTGTCTCCAAAAACCTACATTTTGGAGAGCTGTGTCATTCCCCTCCCTGTCCTGCGGTGTTTGCCTCTTGCTAAACAGACATCCTGTGCTTTAACGTAGGCTTCAAAGTTGAGCAGAAGAGTTCTCTTTTCTATGCAGCCTATGCAAAAATCAAAACACTAGGAAGAGGTGAATTGTTTGCCCATGCAAACTAAGATCCTAGTAGTGCGTTAAACGGAATAGTAGATGCTTTTAAAGAATGTTCGGATATTTTAACTAAAAGAAACTAGAATCATATCTCAGTAAACTAGAAGAAGTAGTAGCCTATTAATTTAGAGGCAGAGTTGCCCCCGATCCCGCGTTATGGTTGTTCTCTACCAGGCGCTGCATCTCTCCATAGGCATGGAAGAGTTTTCCGATTTACTTTTTGGTTTTGCTGAGGAATTAAGCGTGTGTTTCTATATGCAGGGGCCTGGCTCCGGCGCTACCGGGGACAAGGAAATTCCTCACCCAATTTGTCGCCTTCTCTAGTCCGGCCAAAAGGTGAACATTGAGTTTGGTCTATCTTTATTTGCCCAAGAGACGGCTACACGACCAGCTGGCCGGTTAGCTCAGTTGGTTAGAGCGTGGTGCTAATAACGCCAAGGTCGCGGGTTCGATCCCCGTACGGGCCAGAAAATCTGTTTTTCCCTTTTTCTTCTTTTTTCGTCTCTCCCATTCGTCCGAGCGATTCCCACCCACCTCACGCGGTTCTGATGAGACGCGGTGTGACCCACTGCACAGGGGCACGGCCGCGGCGTGAGGAGGGGCGGTGTGTGTGTCTGTCTGTGCGGGGCTCGAGCACCCAGGGCGGCTGCAGCACGGACCGAGCTTCACCGCGCTCCTGTGGCTGATGGAGCCCGGCAGAGCGCGGATTTGTGTTTCTGCGCGGGCGGCTGCAACGTGCTCGGGTGGCCCCTTCAGGCTCTTTTCTGCCCTGGAGGGGTTGTCCTTCCCGCGTGACAGGCGCCCGAAATCCCGCCCGGTAAGAGCGAGTGGCGGAGCGCACATTCACAGAATGGGTCGCGTTGGAGGAGACCGCAACTCGTCCAACCTCTCTGCTAAAGCAGACTTGTCCTAGAGCACATGGCTCAGGATTGCGTCCGGACTGGTCTGCGATATCTCCAGTTGAGGGAGACTCCACAATCTCTCTGAGCAACCTGTTTCAGTGCTCGGTAACCTGCACAGTTAAGTTCTTCCGCATGTTCAGGTGGAACTTTCTGTGCATCAGTTTCTGCCAGTTGTCTCGTTTCCAAGAGGTTGGCAGCTCTGCGAAGAGCATGGATCCATTCTCTTGGCACAAGCCCCTTTAGATATTTATACACAGACATGCGGTCCCCTCCGAATTGTCTTTTCAAGAGGCTGGAAAGGTGCGACTCCCTCGTCCTTTCTTCGTAAGACAGACGCTCCAGTCCCGCAACTATCCCCCATTGCCCTCCACTGTACCCGCTCTGAGAGCTCCATGTCCCGCTCGTACTGACACGCGGTATAGATTCAATCTGAACAGCGGAGGGGAAACCCAACTCACGGTAACTCCGCCCGCGGGTCCCACCTCCAACCCCACCCGGGGCCAGGAGCTCCGGGCGCACCTCCGCCGGTTTTTGCCCGCGCGAGCCGCCGTCGGCTCCGGGCGGCCCCGCCCCGGGGGGCGCGGCGGGCGCTGCCGGTGCCCCGCGCATCGCCCGCGCTGCCGACACCGCCGGGGGCAGCCGCCGATGCGGCGCCCGCCCGCCCGCGCCTGCCAAGATGGCGGCTCCCGGGGCGGGGGGCGCCGGGGCGCTGCCGCCCCCTCCACCCACTGAGGACGAGCCCCCCGGGACCCGCGGGGCTGCCCCCGGCCCGGCGGTGGCGGGGCGAGAGGAGAGCGGCGGCAGCGGCGCGGAGCTGCTGGCGGTGACGGAGGAGCTGGTGCAGAGCTTGGCCGCCCTGGAAGCCGGCGCGGGGGCGGCGAGCGGCACCGTGCTGTACCTGCGGGCGGACGGGAGCGCGGCAGAGGGCGCGGGGCTGAGCGCCGGCGAGCAGCAGCGGCTGCTGGATGGCTCGGGGCCGCCCCCGCTGCCCCGTCCCGCCGCCGCGCCGCTGGCCGCCGCGGAGCTGCGGCGGGTCATCGAGCAAGTGAGTAAGGCCCAGGAGCAGCTGAAGCCGGCGGCCACCGCCGCGCCCCTGCCGCAGCCCTGCCCCGCGGGCGGCATCATGCAGAACGCCGCCCGGCAGCTGCAGAGCGTGGCCCAGCAGGTCGCCCTGCAGCAGGGCAGGGCCGCGGCGGCCGCCCGCCTCCTCCCACAGAAGGTAACCCCGGGGGCTGGGTGGGAGGGAGGTTGCGGTGCTCCGTTAGGGATGAAAGCCGCGGCTCCGGCGGGTTTAATCCTTTTCAGTAATTTTTTTTTTTTTGCTGTTCTCCTCAGTCACACCTGCCCTCGGGAGGTGGCCACCTGTCCTATAGCTCTAAGGCACAGCTTTCAATGCGGTTTAGAAAAAATCCGTGTTTGAATGTAGCTAATAGCTGCTGTGGTCACTATTTCGGTCTGACAACACTTGCAGCCAAGAACAGTTTAGAAGAGCTGTAGTGGTTAAGTGGTGATACATAGGAAGTTACTGCATGCCTCTTGCAGATGACAGTACCTGGGCTTTCAGCCCACGTTTGGGTGCAGGTTGTGAAGTGATTGATTTGAACTGAGGCAGAGAAAATGTGAGGGGGATGAACAGTAACATCTGATTCTGTGAATCATCACCCCAAAGTTTTTGTGAACTGAACACATTATAGTATGTCCTGGAACTGGGTATTTGGCCTGTGTCATGTAGCAGACTGTAGTTTTTCCGTGTGTGGGGTTTGCTGAAGGTTATGAATGTGCCTTGGTGATGGCATTGACTCTGCTATTCAGACAGGTCTGCTCTCAGGAAACAAAGCTCTGGCATGGCCTCAGAGCAACCTTTACATGCTTAATTCAACAGCAGTCACAGCAGCAAATGATGTGCAGGAAAACCCGTAGCTTGAAGGAAGGGAATCCGTGCTTTGATGCATTAAAATGGAAAGCTAATGATGTGCAGTGGTTTCTTCACACTTTGCTTTAAGGGCACATCTGTATTATCTCGATAAGTATTGTATTTATTTATTAATACTGTGTTTGTGTAATTGCAACTCTTCCTTTTTCCACAAAAGCAGCTGGAAGCCATTTGTGTCCAAGTTCAGCCAGGACAGATGAAGGAAACTGAAGGGCCAATGACATCATTGGCACCAATCCAGTCCAAAACTATAACGCTGAGTCAGCCAGTTGGTAGGAATTCTAGCATACCAGGACTTGGCATTATTAATCCCCAGATAATTAGGATACAGCCCGTTTCAGGAACTGAGCAGCAGCAGCTATTTGTGCATAGTTCTTCTGAGTCTCCAGTTCAGTTGCTGATGCAGAGGCCTTTACCATCTCATGGATCAGTGTCTGTGGACAAGATTCCCCCATCTAAGATGGTGAATGGGCAGAGGGCTGCTTGTGCCACAGCATTGGCTTCAAGGTCTCCAAATCCTACCATGACTGCAGCCAGTTCAGCAAGTACACCATGCCTTGAAAAAAAGCAAAAGGATGACAAGTTAAAGAAATCCTTGAAGGTGAAAACTCGTTCTGGACGGATTTCACGTCCCCCCAAATACAAAGCTAAAGATTATAAATTCATTAAAATGGAGGATTTGGCTGATGGCCATCAGTCTGATTCTGATGACTACTCTGAGCTGAGTATAGAAGATGATGAAGAAGGAAAGGTGAAGGGAAAGGATGCATTATTCAGTTCTTCAAATTATAATCTGAAACCCAAAACGTTTAAATGTCAAACTTGTGAAAAATCTTACATAGGAAGAGGAGGATTAGCAAGACATTATAAACTTAACCCAGACCATGGGCAGCTGGAGTCTTCACCTCAGAAAATACCTCTAAATAAGCCTAATGGAAGTATCTTTGTGGAAGAGGAAATTATAAGCCCAGCACATTTGGATTCAACTGCTGTCACTTTAAATCATGAAAAAGCACTAGCTACCAGTCTGGAAGAAACTGTTGATTCAAAGGCTGGAGAACAGGTAAAGTGTTACTTAGAAAAACTGTCAGTTCTGTGGAAAGTAGAATGGCAGTTCTGTAGCTGCACAGTCTTGTACTGCTCAGAAATATCCACTGATCAACGGGAAATTTACCTAATGTAGTCTAAGTCCTTTAAAAATCAAATTGCCTCTTGCAGTGCTGCAGCAATAGTACTCTTGCACAGACACATACAAGTAAATGTTCACTGAATGTTCATTTCTTACTGGGTTTCTGACATACAGTTTTCACCTTGTCTGCATAAATGAAATTCTTCTCTGCATTTGGATAAGAATGCTGTTGTTCATTTACAGCCTTTAGCATGACAGCAACACATCATCTGCTCTCATTTTCTGTTGCTGAAATAATGTCATCATAGAAAAATCTCTTATTTGGAACACAACAGTGAACTGCAACTTTTCCTAGAGCAGGTTTTCAAAGCAAGGCTTTGAAACCCTGCACACCAAACACTGGTAAAATTTGAGTCTCTGAGGTGGAAGCTGCCTCAGCTGCAAATTTTTTCCTGTGATGTTCTAAGCTGGTCATTTCAAAGAAAATTTTCTTTTAATATTGAAATGACTCTTACCATTTTGCAGCAAGAGCTGATGCAGCTGCCGGCTGGAAAAAGTACTCATTTAGGGGTGTCACATTTATTACTTGTCTTTGAAATTGTGAAGTTTTCTTAGGAAAGGGAAAATTTACAGCTTAAGGTGCCAGTGCAGCAAACAAATCTTCCCTCATCCTCTACACTCAGTTATCACCTCTTAAAAAAGAGAATGACAGAATACTGAAGTCTGCTGCCTGAATTACTGTAGCTGTTTGAAACAGACAGGAAGCCAATCAAGATCCCTACAGTCAACCCCTAGTCCTGTGTCAAATTTAGAACTAATTTAGTAATTTAATCCCTGGATAGAACTGACATAAATTTGCCATTTAATAGAGCTTTCCTAATCAGTAGTATAGTAGGGAGTTACTGAATGTTGGAATGCAAATGTACAGATTATGCAAAGAAGCCTGATGTACCTCAGTACTATTATAAACTCATTTCTTGAGAGATGCTGCAACATTCTTAGAAATTCTAGCTTGGAAGGGAAGATGTTTAAGTAAGAAATCACTGCTTTGAACAGTTAAAATTTTTTAAACTGAAATTATGATTATAATTTAAACATATAAAAGGTACTTTGACTTTCTGTGTGATCTTACAACAGAAGCTGCTTCCTGTCTGTGTTCCTAGGGAAGACAGGATTTTGAAATGTGATAACTGGGCAGTACATTTTGATATGGCCTTGTCACTGTTCATGGTGCCAGAATTTTTTTTTTCTTATAAAGTCTTCATGCTCTGACATAGTTACAATGAAACCCAAATTATTCTTTGAGTATGTTTTACTGCTAATTAAGTTTCATTTCTACAACCTCTTTATCTAAAGAGGATATATTTTACTTCAAAAATATTAAATGTATTTAACCCACTTAAAACACCTTTCATTATGTTTACTTAATATTTTTATTTTGTATGACATCTTGTGGTTCAAAAATGTTAACTTTGCAAATAATGGCATATATGTGATGCAGAAGTAGTCTTACTAATATGTTGGACTTATTCCACAACTTTCTTTGCAAGTTATGCTTGTATCCAGCTTTGCATTTTTTCAGTATGCTATTTATTGTTTGCAAACTTAATTCTAAAATTGTCTTCCTCAAACCTGTTTAAAATGGTGAATAAATACTTTTCCTTTTAATTAAGGCTTCAGAGTCTGAGGAAAGCAGACACTTGCTGGCAGAACAACCAAATGAAACCAGTTCAAGACACCGGGGACCTGTAGCACCAAAAGGACCTGGAAGACCCAGACGACCAAAGAGACGTGGTCGACCCAGGATGGGTGGAAGATCCAGGTGTTCTGGAAGGATTAGCAGACCTGGTCAGTCCCCTTCAAAGTCACTTAGTAATGTGTCAGCAGAACACAATGTATTCAGAAGAAAAGCTAGGTTAAAAGAGGTATGGTTCTCTTCTGCAATTACTTCTCAAGTATTTTTCCCCTGCCCTATTTCCCTCCCCTGTTTTTTAAAATCACTTATTTTCAATGAATCATATTAAAATTTTTTTTCTTTTTTTTTTCCATAAGACTTAGAAGCCTTAGGTGGCTTCTAAGAAGAAAACATTGTTATCTTTTAAGAAAAAAAGTACTTCCAACAGAACACTGGAAAAAGGGAAAATGGGAACTCAGTTTGGAGGGGGACTTTTGACATGTAGATATATTCTTGCTACACTTTTTCTAGAGAAGGAAAGTTACTAGCTACCACTACATATCTCCTCCAACACAGTAAAAAAAATAATAATAAAAAACCGAAAACAAGCCCAGAAAGAAGGTCTTGGGGGAGGATAGAATGGGGATTAAAATCCAAGTAACACAACTTGTTCTTTGTTGTCTGTGTGTTATAGATCCTGTATGGCTACTAAATTACTGATGTTGCTGTTCTTTCTGTGAATTGTCAACATTTGTGGAACTGAGTTTTGTCTGTATATGAGTAGTAACTATTCCGAGGTTTTGTAACTTAGTCCATTTTGGAGTTAGTTTGCATCTAATTCTTAAAGCTGCCTAAACATACAGCATATCTTTCAAAAAAAAGTAGTGATATTTTATGTTCTGAAAACGGGGTGCATAATGTGTGGGATGCATTTTCCTAATAATCTCATTCTGGCTTTTGACAGCTAATACAACAATGTGATAATGAAGACTTAATGGAGCTGGCTCTCCCACGTCTTACCAAGCTTGTTACAGTGTATGAATTTCTGTTGATGAAGGTGAGTTTTTACGTAAGAATATTAAATTATTTTAGGGATACGTCCATTAGTATACATAAAAAGATTCCTTTAGAGAACTAATTGTATTTACTAAATTAATACTGTGCAGCATGTGATGTTCCATCACTTCAGTCTTACATGGGCAAAACTCTGGCAGGTCTCAACTCAAAGCCTTGCTTTTTGCTGCCTGGTTCAGTGGCATTTTGAATATTCCATAGCCTTTTGAATTGAATGTTTCTATTTTAAAATGTTGAACAGAACAAAATTGACAGATCTTAATTTAATCTTTTTTTAAAGTATAGGGAGGGAGAAACAAGCCCTTTTTTATTCCCCTCTTATTCCTAGGTGGAAAAAGGACATCCAGCCAAAGCTTACTTTCCTGATGTGTATAGGGAATTTGAAGATTTGCATAACATGGTAAAGAAAATGGCTTATGATCACCTCAGTAATTCTGATTCTGTGAATTACCAACAGCCTGTTGAAATAAAAGATGCTAAGGTAATAAAACACTCTGTTTGGAACTATGATTGGTTTGTTTCTTTGTTTGCTTTATTTTAAAAGCCTTGCATTTTTAATTTTCTCTGATAAGCTTTCTCGTGCAAGGTAATTATTTGTGAAAAGTCCAACAACTTACCAAGAAGAAAAGGAAATCCATAATAAAACTGCAATTCTAGTTTATGTCAGTGGATACAACTAGGAAGATAAAAAACAATTCTAGCAATGCTGATACTTGCCTTGCATATCTAGGGTAGTATGAAGCTGCATGTTACTGCAAGGTTTATTTAGCATTAACCACTAATAAAAGTACATCCTGATGTTTTATCAGGAAGAGAGAGGAATATTTTTATTTAAAATTATTGACCTTGATTTAAAGAGATAAATAATTTCATTGCCAAATGAGGGCAATCGGAATGCATCTATGCAGTTCACAGTCACACAAACATGAAAGGTAGTGACTACATTAAGAAAATTGCAAACTATTATTTCAGTGACTCCAGATTCATTGTTTATGGAAAGACAGATGGAACCTCTTTCTTGCTCCTCTTCTGTGTTCATGTGCATTCTTAATATAGAATGATGCTCTTTAAAAAAGAAGAACAAGACCAAACCAAACCCCAAAACAACCTAGCCTCGAGAAGCTGGATAGTAGCACACCTACGTAAGGATGAAGCACAGGAATGGAACGTGAGGAGGGGGAAAATCCTTAAATATGCAGAGATACTCTAAACAGGAAGACTTGAATGTTTTTTATATGATGGAGAGCCTCAATAATCTTTACTAAACACTGCTCTGAGTAACTGTCCCTGGATTCTATATATAACCATAATGCTTTCAAGTTTGCCTTAACAGTCACCTTCAGATGAAGGTCAAGTGTCAGTGTGAAGGCTAGTAGAAAACATGGGAGTCTAAATTCTTGCATTGAGCTGACGTGATTGTCAGGCTAGACATGATGCAGTTCTAGCTCAGTTTTAAGAAAACTAATCTGTATTTCAGCATTTATCTATTCAGATCTGAGAGGCTAACTTTCACTTTTTTCCGTATATCTGTTTTTGAAGGTTGCTGAATCTCTAGGAATCACAGAAATACTCAGTGGAGAACAGAGGATGCAAGGTGCAGGCTCTTATTCACAATGTATAATTAAACTGGTTAGTGAGCAAGTGCCTGTGGACATACTGGGACAAAAACGGTTAGCTGAGGTATGGAACACCTTTGTGAAAATTAACAATGAAACTAAGAAAAATTAAAACTTTAAAAAATGCATAATTATTCCTTACAAAATCATGCTGGTATTATCTGAGTCATGCTAAAGTAAGGCTTTTGTGGTGTTCAGAAATACTGAAAGTACTCTCTGCTGTGGTATCATAGCAGGGCATATGAACTAGCACACTGAATATGGACACTTGGTAGTATTCAGGACAGAGTATCACAGGTCTTTGATACAGGGACAAACGAACTTCACTGAGGTGCTGGTAAGTGGGGGCTCCACAGATTCCAACCTGTGTTAGAGGAAATGACCTAACCTACAGCAGGTTCAGACATTGGAGAAGTGATTGCTGTGCTGATTGGTGGCGGATAGAGGGGCATGAAAAGAGTTTCTTTCTTTCTGACAAGTCAGTTGATGAGCTTCAGTCTGTTTACAGCTGTAGCAGAGAGCTGTATTTTGTCCCCTTAGAGTTTTGGTCAAGTGTGAATGCTGTATTTAAATCTTTGCCTCTTAGGAAGACCTTTAGTGTAAATACTGTTTTCAAGGATCATCAGTTCACTGCCATGATGTTCCCAGTTATCTTTTCCAATATTGTCAAGTGTTACAGGGGCAGCAGTTAATCATCTCTTGTTTTGACAGAGCTCAGGGGAAGAATTGTTGCCACCAGCCAAAAGGACCAAGTTAGGAGACATAACAGAGAATGTGAACGGTGCTTATGCCAATCAAGACGAAGTGAGAGAAAAGAGTGGGAATCTGTGTACACTGCTTGAAAAAGATGGTAACTTCTTCAGATTTTCCAGTTCTGTTCTGTTTATGGAGGAGCTGAACAAATCTTTTTCTTCAAGCTACTGTGGTTTTTGTCTTACAATTTCATTTCTTAACTTGCTTCCCAGGTCCTTGAAAAGCAGCTGTTTAGCTGGGAAGGCCTCATGAGGAGGGAAAAGTTACAGATGATGCAGACAGCAGTAGCTCAATTCTGGATGCATGATAATCAGTTATTGATACTACTTGCAAGCATAGTACTGTCCTCTGCTGTGTGCTTCCTGTCTGTCCTGTCCCTCTGAGTGCATGACCATTGTGTCAGCTGTGGGAGAGCAAGAGGAAGAAGCAGAATGCACATCCTTCCTCTTGGCCTCAGCCAGCTACAATAGCAGAATTACCAGAGCTTTGTGGAACTTGGGGAAAAGGGAAAGCTGATGTAGGCTGTCCTGTATCCATCACTGGAATACATCTTGTATTGGAATTGAGGCACCATTTTGCACCACAGTCTTCAGGTGGTTGCCTTTCTTTTTATTCCATCTTTGTTTCATCCTGCTCCCCTTCAGATTAGCTGGGTAACAGTGAAAGGAAAGGAAATATCTAGTAAGATACATCTGTCAGTACCATCCACTTTGTAAATACCTTGTTTTGGTGTTGCTGTAAGTGGCTTTGCTTTTGCCCTTTGCATGTCTTTCAGTCAATGGTTATTTTTGTTTCCCTCCATTAGATTTTGCTTCTCTGAAAGGCTCTCTGCATGACCATGCTTACTTCTTGCTGCACTATGATTTCCTTCTGGGCTATGAGATTTCAAAATTATGCTTTGCTTGCACCTGCTACTAGGGTGTTTGCTAGTCTACAGACCAAAATGTTAAAAATAGTCCTCTCTGCAGTGTTAGGTCTCCTTTTTTTGTGCAGTGGTATCTTTCCTAACAAAAAAAGTCCAAAACGAAACCAACTTACTTGTTCCTTTTGACCTTTAGTGATAAAGACTGACAGCTCATACTACTGAAGCTGAGTAGTTATTGTTCAACTACTTTCAGGGTTTGGGATCCTGGTCAGGTCCAGGTCAAGTAACTGATAGAACACTGCATTTCTTATGGTTTTTACCTTTTCTGGCACAGGACAAAAGTGCTACTAGGGCTCTTAGCACAGCTAATGAATATGTAGTAACCTGATGACATGTCTGAGTCCAGGATGAGCTTGATTAAGAATAGAAATTTAAACAGAAGTTTAAATGCTTCCATCAACTTACTAAAAGTGATGAGGATGAGCAGCTGACAAGTTTGTGCCTGGTAATGTTACTGACTGCATGACAGATGGAAGAAAATTGAGTTTGCCTTTCAGCCCAGGTTGTATCCAGGATGAAGAGAAAAATGCTGCCTCTTAATGTAAGGTCTCTTAATATAGAAATACTTGATAAAATATCATTATTCAAAAATTCCTTAAATTTTTTTTATATATAGTGATATATTTATAGTGACTTTCTCATTGGGAAGTTCTGTGAAACTCCTGTAAGGTGCTTTAGGTTTGCTAATTTGGGGGGAAGCAAAGCAGGGAAGTAGTCTAACTTTTCCTCCAAAATTATTGATGAAAAATAATTTTTTTGGCATGCAATATTAGATTGCGCAGCAAAATAATACTTCTTTCCCCTTTTCAGGTTTTAATCCATTAAATGGAGAAATCCTGCTTTCAGAAGATAGGCATATCACTTGCTGTACAACTGGAAGTACATTACAGACAGCAGAGGAACATAATTCACTTGCTGATTCAGTAGTTAGAATCGATGGTGAAAATTCAGGTACCTCCTCCTCAACTGTGGAAATGAGGATAGAGTATCCCCAGCCTGTGAGCATACAGGGACCAAACGTGGCAGGTGAAGCTTCTGTGCTGCACACTGAAGTTGTTCTGCCTGTCAGAACCAGCTCAGTTGGGCTGGTTCAGACACACTTTGTAAGTGGGAGTGCAGTGGGGGGACCGACAGCTCCTGAACTCCACAGCTCCGTGTCAGAGCAGGCACTGGCCAGGCAGAGCACCGGCATACCAACGAGTGAAGAGAATGGTCACGGTCCAAAATATCATGAACTGCAAGAAGAAAACCCTAATTTAGCAATTAAAGAATGCTCTGAGCAACTCCATAATGCTAATATGACTGATGAAATGCAGGAACTTGAAAAAGCTTTTTCAACAAATGTGCCAATAAACTACCCCCACAGTGCTCAGGCCGAGTCGCACCAGAACCAGGGAGCCTCCCTGTCCGCTCCTGGGAACCAGGAAAATGCTTTCAAAAACCAGAGTGAATATTCTTGTGGGACAGAGGAAGCACAGGAGCTGGCAAATACAGTTACTGTAGATGAAACTGTAGCTTTTGAAATTTCTGATGAGAGCCATGATTTTTTGTCTCAGGGACACGAACAGATTTTTATTCAGACTTCAGATGGGCTTATCTTGTCTCATCCAGACACTGCTGTTTTGTCTCAGGCAGAAGGCATCGTTATTGTGACTGATTCCAATGGTACTACAATGCACATTCGCACACCCGAAGGGATTCCTTTGGAAACAGTGGAAGCACTACTGGCAATGGAAGCAGGTGGCCAAAGTGAAGATATTTTGCTCTCGCAAAGTGAATTGGAGCCATAAATTAGAAAACTCTATAAGCTTTCTTCTGGAAAAGACTGATTATAAAATGTATATTTTTCTAATGTGAATACTGAGATAATTGAAATTTAACTTATTTGTAAACTGTTTCTATGCCCTGTACTTTTTATAACTTATGTTTATATAATCAAGCAGCATTGCAACCAAAAATTCTAGAATTAACATTGTTCTATTTGCTTTATATGTTGGGGATGGGTGGAAAGTGGAAATCTTGTCAACCCTAAAACTTGCACTGTTCCCCTTTGTTACATAATTCCTTTTCTCTTTAGCCATCTAAAAATGCAGTAAGTTGTACTGCTGTTCAGCAGTGATGTGCTGTGTACTGGCAAGCTGTATATGGGTAAAATAAAAGCTATATTAAAAATGCACATTTTCTATGCCACTGAGATAACTAAACACTATTATTGTGCTTTTTTAAAGCTATCTTGAATATTCATTAGCATCTAGACTCGATGCACATAAATCTGCCTGGAAAAATGGGCAGGTTTAAGTATATCCACACTTCTGCATTCTGGAACAATGTGACAGCCTAGCTGATCCTTACTGAAATAAGCATTCACTGAGTTAGGAGACAAAGATAGCCTCAAACAAGATTTGATCTGTAGTGAATGGTTGGAAATATATTTAAGTTGCATCTTATGCAACTGTCTAATGTTCAGCCACACCTTTAAAAATTGCAGTTATGTAGGCATAAATGGGAAAGTGCATAAGGAGTGATCTAATTTTCCTTAACAAGGTACCAAATTGTTTTTTTGCTTTAGTCCGTCATGGCCTATTTTTGCTAGACTGGTATTATACTTTTTTTTTTTCCTTTCAGATGATGCATCCTTTAGCAGTTCTACCCTTTGACCTTTCCAGTAATTCCACACTACCTTGTACTGTTTAATCATAATACAAAGGGACTTTTGCTCTAGGCAGGGAGAAAACTTGGCAAATGACTTGAATTTTTGTCATACTTTCAGTATAATCCTCGGATCAGATTATATTTTTGTGGAGACCTCCTACCAGCATCTTGTCCAAGGCCCCATCTTTTCTTTCAAGAAGTTTAGCAGGTGAAAAAGAACAGCATTAAATGAGCAGCCATTATTGAAAACATATCCTTAAAATGTGTGTGTCACCTCCTTGCTGAATAGATGCAACTACTGGGACAATTGGACAAATCTGCCAAGGACAGGAGAGTTGTTCTTGAGTATGAACAGATCTTTTTTTCATTATATTGTTACTGAAGAAAAACACTAAAATAGAATCTAAACAGATGACAATTTATAGATTTAATAAACTGCTCTACTATATCCCTTTAAACATAATTGGGTTAGGCTTTTTTGTTTGGTGGTTTCTTTTTTTTTTCTTGGTTGCATAAGTAGATGAATTTGATTATCCAAAATGTTGCCTTTTATGAGTAGTTGTGAAAGATACTGTGCATTGAGTTATGAATGAGTTACTATTTGTTTTGGGGGGTTTTCCTCTCATTTTAAGGAGGTGGTAATTGCCAGAGGATACAGACCTACCTTGTAAGTGAAGGTAGCGTACAAAACAAAGTTCTGCAGGTCTTTCAAAGTCTTTGATTGGAATGAGCACTTCTTCATGATACTCTTTTGTACTGACTGTCTAATAATTATATTTGAGGGCTACAAATACAACAATCAACTGCTTAGAGCTAGAATGACAAAACATCTCTGCAATGATTTTGCAGTAATCTTCCAATGCCCAACAACAGTCAGTAAGCAGGAAGGTCTATGAAGACTCCTTCCTGAAGAGCTTTTTTCCTCTTACAAAATGAGAACAAACCACAATTTCCACCTGTGCAGAAAATGAAAACTTGCTTCAATTTTGCCTTCCCTATCAATTTGCACATGCTGGGAAATACAATACACCTACTCTCATAAGAACACTTATATATGTGAACCTATCTTTTCTCCTTGGAAAATATTTTTGAAGTACTGACATGTTTCCATAGTGACACAGGTCTGGCCCAACTCAGATGAATTAAGGTGGCTGTTAAAGTAAGTGGAACACTTCCACTGAAAAAATAACAAAACCCAACAAAGCTGTTCCTAACTTTACTCTCCTTGAGCTACAGCAGAATTTCTTTTTAGATGCTGGAACTGTGGGCTAGGAATAGAACTATGATTAGCTGCCAGAAACAACCTCATTGTTCAAGAGAGCAACATTTCAAGAAAACTTTCTAATTAATGTGTGTCTTGTCCTGTTATTGCAGGAAACTGATGTATTTCCCTTACTAAGCTTACGAGATTTCAGCTTGGGGCTAATTAGGTAAGTCACCCTGCTTTTCCATCGGTACAGAGGTAGGGACACACCTTCAAACCAAAACCACCTGATATCAGTAACAGTAACCCAAGGAAAAAAGCTCACTGAGCTCTATTACAGGTTTTGTTTTATTCAACAGATGCTTTCATGAAACATCTCTTAAAAAAAAAAAAAGTTAAAATTTATTGAAAGGGACAAGACCTTATTATATAATGATTGTAGAATGCTGAGTTGTACTAAACCTTCCCCAGGTGCTGGTTCAGGCTTGGATCACTCTTCGAGGGTGACGTACCCAACAACACTAGAATCAAAACCAAGTTGGAATTTACACTATTGTCTGCAACAGCATTTCAAAATCACATACCAAACTATGTGGATCCTTTTGGATTCTACTTTTTGTGCTTTCTTTTCCTCCACTTATAAAGCAGGTACAAAAACATTTGCCCTGTTAATTCATACAAAAAAAACCCAAAACATGAAAGATCAAGAACTGCTGAATTTCTATGGCGAAAGGGACCGTGTAGATATTTTAGGCTGTCCAGACTTGGGAGGAAGTAACATTTTTTGCTGTAGCTTCTATAAGCATTGAATCTCCCAGACCACCAAACAGTGCTTATCTCTTTCTGACTATAGAGGATTTAGCTTCCTACCTATAGCAACCAAAACCAGATTGTCCCATGCAGAAAAAGGAGTATCAGCTGAGACAAAGTAGGGAATATGAATAGAGAAAAACATTTTTAATAAGTTTTACAAAAAATCAACTTACTTAGTAAGCCTTGCAATATGCCAATTCAGTTTCATATAAGCATCACCAGAAGCCAGCCACGTAACTTCTGGAATTCTAGCACTGCCTGTGTCCTGTTTCCAGCAGCATGGCTTCGAGCAGCAGCATGCTGCTGTTCTCAATGTAAGGCTGGTACAACCATGATGATAAATACACCATCATCAAATCCTGGTCAGCAGAATGAGCAATGTCTTGTACAATTGTTTGCTTGAGTTGTAGTTCCTTCTTGTACATTTCAGACAGCTTCAGAGAAACCTCATCTGAAATGAATTGAAAAACCAAGCACAGTGACCAGGACATTTCAGCAATTCTCTAAAAGCTAAATTATACTTGTAATATGTGAATCATTAAAAAACCCTACCTTACATAAGCTATTCCCCAAATTTAGCCATCTTTTTTTTTTTTTAACAGCATTAATGATGCTTTTACATTAGAATATAAAATGCTGAACAATTTCTTCAGCTTTTATTTTACACACTGCTGATTTTGACATGAGTCCACATTTAATTATAGAATAAGCAGCGGTATTGGTTCTCAGGACCCACTGTAAAATTATCAATTACAGCTGTTCCTCAAATAACATAAATTTGGTAATCCTATCCTGCAATACAAGCTTCACATTTTAGAGTCGCTCTTGATTTCAGCTAATCTTAAGGATGCCCTCATGCTGTGATGCACTTCAGCAATGCATGATCACCAATGAGTAATATCAATAGTGAAAAACAACAGTAAAAAAACCCCAACAGACCAAAACTGAAGTGTTTATTGTAAAAACTGTTACTAGTTATGTTAGTAAAACTGGTAAGGGGGTCAAAATGCATCTATAATCTTTCACTGTTTGGATTCCTAAAAAATAACCACACAAAGTATTTTTAAAGAGAGACTGATCTTGTGCAGCTAACTTAGCCTGAACTATCACTGCCTTCAGAAGGATTTAGTCTTTAATGGAGTAGACAGCATTATTAAATGATTTAGTCACAATGAGTGTTTTGACAGCAGTTGTCTTTGTCATTCTTATTCTTTTAAGCTGGCAGAAAGTAATACATAAAATTCCTGCTAAACTGTGGTAGTGAAGTAAGAAGCAGAGCTTCACAGAAGTATGATTTTCACTTCACAAAGAAGGCAGTTGGTTTGCATGCAATCAGGCTTCTCATGAATTCAGACAGTTTTAAAACTGGGGTAATACCAATTGGGAGGCAGTACCTTTTGCCATCAAGTCAACACGAAAAGAATTAATTTTAACAGTAGAGTGTTAACATTTCTTTACTTGTCTTGATTGACACTGAGATCAGAGGTATTTTTCTTTGGCTGCTTGAGAATTAACTGAGGTATAGCTTGCTCTTTGCATTCAAGGATTTAATTTCAGTGTCAAGTAACAAGTCAAGTAGTTAAGCCTGCAGCTTAACACCAGCAAGTTGCAAATACATCTCTGTCTGCAGAGGATGTGGCTGTTGCAGCTTGGACACTGTAAGCTGCTGACAAATTTAGTTCTATGCTGTAATTGTTGTATGTCAGACAATGCTTGGCAGTCACCAGCAGTAACCCTAAACCAAGTGATGCATTCATGTGTTTATTGATTAGTCAATTGTAAAGGAGACAGCATTCTCTCCCTCTTAGGCAAGACATCCAGATAAGAGAGCTTATTTTTCAGTCATAAATTAGATGACACTGATGACAAAATGTAATTAGCTAAGATAATCAATATTTTACTTACAGAAGTATGGTGTGGGCCACGTATGAAAGAAGGGTGCTGTGCAATTCCCAGCTCCGTGGTGGAATGTTTCCAAGTCACAGATTGCTTTGGTAGTTGAAGTAAGCTTTTCCATTTTCATTTGTATTTTTGTCTGAAAATGATGAACATGAAATGTTAATGAACATTTCAGGAACATTAGGCTACTATAATCTTAAGCATTTTTTAAAATACACTATTTATGAAGGCTATTTAATATTAACATTTCTAACTCACATTTTTTAATTCCAGACAGGAATCAAAACTGGAATCTATATAAAGACTCAATATGAGATACCCTGAAATTTTGAACACTGCAGATATGACTCTGTTTTAGACATTCTTTTGTTTCCCACATGCCACATGTAGAAATATACTAAAGCCCTCTCATTTTTTCATCTCCCTAGTTTTTCCTACAATTTAGCACTGGTGAAAAACATCACACCAGTATAGCACAAGCCCTATAGCACAAGATACTTTCTTACGTAACCATATCAAGATGTCTTTAATTGCAAAAGATCAGCAGCAGGTGAGAAAAGCAGCTCAAGCTACTACTGACAATATACCTAGGCTGGTCTAACAGTTTGCTTCAAAAAATAGGTCATTCCATCCACTTCCTTCATGTTCATCTCACTTTGTGCATTTGGGTATGAAAATGTACACTAAAATGAAGCTTGCAGGCAGTATCTTTACATCAAGCAGCTAAACCACAGATACTTCTATGAACCTCTAAACTCCCAAGGATGAAAAATAAATTAGGTCATAGTACCTATGTTTAGTATCCAATCTAACACTGGCTGCTTGGACTCTTCTTACTCAGGTAGAGTAAAAACTTTCATCAATGCATTTGTAGTCTGAATACAGAAGTATATCAGGAAAAAGAAGAAAATCCCCACACAGTTTCCCCACAGAACAAAATCTGAGGGAACTCTAGCCAGTTTCCTGCTTTTTCTAAATACTGGAGAACTGTATCCTGTCTATGTAAAAAAATAGATCTACCATGTTTTTAATGGGCCTCCACTTTGGCAAAAGGCTGTAAAAGTTATTTTTTATAAGAATTTTAAATTACAGTATCTGGCAGAAAAAAAACCATTTGCTTCCTGTCAAACTGACAGGTGACATGAGTTCCTAGCAAGGTACCCAGAAAAAAAGGTGGATTACATAATAATTATCTTACTCCACTCTCCAAAGAAGGAGATCTGCACAGCAAATACAGGTAGGCAGGCTAAAAATATGACTGCATTATGTCTGATCAAAGACAGCTGCAAGGATATGATGGCAGGTAAAGCACTGCTTTATGCTTTGCTGTTTCTTTTGTTCTAAACAGAGGGAATATCCAGGATGAGAAACAGAACACAGGTGCAGCTTTGGAATGCATTCTTTGTACAATTTGTTTCCAGATCAGTTTATAAAGGGGGAAGTAGAACTGTAAGCTGACAGAAGATGTAATACCAACTTTCAAATTTACCAAACAATCAAACAAATGGTGCACTCTGGATTTATAGTCATTTCGGTTTGAAGCCAAAGAACTATGAATGAAAATCCATTTTTTCTGTCTACAATAAATACTTCAGGACACTTCCTTGTTACTTGAGCACACTTGGAATTGATTCATATTGACTAAATCTGAAAAATTAGTATTACCATATGCTTTAAGGTCTCAAGTAATTCTGCACAGAAATTGTCCAGCTCTTCATTGTATTTTGGGGTTGGCTTTTCAGGTTCTGTGGCATTGTTATCACATGTTATCTCCAGTTTGTTGTCTTGAAATCTAAAACAGAAACATGAGACAACATAAACAACTACATATAGGTTTACTCAAGCAGTGCAGATTGAAAATCCGTGTGGTCTGACCCTACAACATCTCTCACTCGCAGGCTGTTCATGAGAATTCCTACATAAAAATAGCACAAAGCATAAAAATAGCACAAAACATAGCTGGCCATGTGAGCCAATGGGGCTAATACCATAATCTTCAGAGAAAAACAGAACTACTCTACTTTAGAATATGTGCTTGAAAAAACATTTGCAGGTGTTAAGATAACACTTTTTACCTCTTTACCTTGGCCCTGTGCTGGAGGTTGTTCTCTCATCATCGACAAGGTATGTCCAGGCTTCAGCTGCTCTGCAGGACAATCTGGTGCCTCACCACAAACTCCCCTTTGTGCAAATTTAATCCAAGACATTAATCTGTGACCCCAGAGCAGCCAATGTACAGACACCTGCCCTGTCTGGCAGACTTTCCCATACCAGCTGTAAACTAAGACCAGAGAGAGAGAGCTGCTGAAGAGAAAAAGCAACATCTGGCACTATTACAGCAAAATTTTCCTCAGCTTGTACCTGTCAGAACCCTGTCAGACAAACCCTCTTCAGCTGTCAGGATTCTGGAGAAGCTGTTCAAAGCCCTGTTAGTGAAGGTTTTTCATTACAGCATGAAAATAAAAGCCCTACCAAAGCAGGAGTTTTTCTGTGTGGTTTTGTTTTTTTTTTTAATGGTGGTTGTGGTGTGGTATTTTTGCTGGTTCTTTGTTGGTTTTAAATCATCACTATTAAAACTTTGTACAAATCACTGATTCTTTCTTAAAATCTTCTGAACTCTTGAGTTTTTTACACCTCACTGTAAAATATGCAAGAAAATAAGGGAACTCACATGGGCTGAGATTTATAGAATTAGATTTTAACTTGGTACATTATATAAGTATTTCAAATGTTATGTTTGACTATGTAAAATAAACATTTCCCATTTCTTGCAACTATCATTACTATATGAGACATTGCTTGAATGTAAATAGTTTATGTAACCAAAAAATGCAATTGCTGAGTTTGATCTAAGAGCTAGCTTATCCACTGTGACATGTTCTTTTCCCATCTCCCAAAAGAACTTTCTAGTGAAGAAAGATTAATCTCTCAATAAAAGCAATCTTTATGCTATCTTTATTCGTGTATAGTAGCATACTTACTGCTCACTGATCCTCATGTTGACTATTTTGTTTGCTGTAGTAAATCCATTATCATTCAGTCTCTCCCATTTCATCATTAAATTATGCCAGTCTGCTGCATTATCTTTAATTTTTCTTGCACTGACAGATAAAACAGGCCTTCTTGGAGTACTATCGGGAGGACTTTTTGCTGTATGAGAAAATAAAGATTTTGAAGCCATTTAAAGCATACAGAAAAAAATCAGTCTCCAGCAGCTACTTGTGTGAAGGATTTCCTTGCTTTACTGGTAAATATTGATTAAAGTAAAATGGAATTTACATTAACTGTCTTTGGTCATGAAATCTAATACTTCATCTACTGCTATTTGCAAGAAAACCATGTTATTAAACAAATGTAAGCACATTCTGAGGTGTGAAGTTGCAGCATGGACAGCAGTGGCTTTGCAGTGCTGGCAGATTCAGCAGCTGTGTGACATCAAATGACAGTCAGATGCTAATGCACAGTATGGCAGAGAAAAATCACAGCAGCAGTTACTGTGCACGCATGCAGTGCTCATGCCATCAATGTCAGAATTAACTCACAGCAACATGTGAGCTGCAAGAGTTTGGGGAAAGGCTGGGTCCTGCTGAAGGTGGTGGGTGCTTTACTGCTGAGCACAAAGCCCTCGTTCCTTGGTGTCTCCTTGGAGGGCAGACAGCTGTAAGAACCCACTGCACGTCCTCTGATCACACAAAGCAGCCCCATCTCTGCACCTCAGGCCCTGCCCTGGCAGCCAAAGCAGGGCTCAAAGCCAAACTAAATACCCTGCCTGAATGTTTGCTGGCTTCAACTTTTATCCACAGAGATGCCTGAAAAGAGTTCATCACATCATAGTATGTAAAGTCCACACACAATCATAGAACGGGTCAGGCTGGGAGAGGCCACAGTGGGTGGCTGGTCCAACCTTCCTGCTCAAGCAGGGCCACCCCAGAGCACAGGGCACGGGACAGGGCACAGGGCTGCGCACAGGCGGCTCTCGGGTATCTCCAGTGAAGAAGATCCACAACCCCTCTGGCTCATCGGTTTCAGGGCTCGGTCACTGCATAGTAACCAGGTTCTTCCTCACGCTCAGGTGGAACTTCTGTGCATCACTTTCTGCCCGCTGCCTCTTGTCCGGCTGGTTGGCACCGCCGAGAAGAGCCTGGCTCAAATCTCTTGACACCCACCCTTTAGGTATTTATACAGAGATGCGGTAAAGCACATGTGGGGGGCCCGCTCCACCCGCGGCACGAGCGAGGTGCTCACGGTGGACACCAGGGAGTGACAGCATCAGCCCAGCGGGGTGGCAGAGCACCACGGGCACGTTAAACCTCATTAGTTTGCTGAGAAAGCGCCGGGACCCCGCCTCTGGCTGCTCCCCCATTCGCACCCTCCGGCTCCCCCCTCACTCACCCGCCATGGCGACCCCACCGCCCCGCGGAAGTTCGCTCACGTCCGGCCCCGCCCAGCCCGGCCCCCGAGCGGCGCAGGCACCGGGGCCGCCGCCGCTCCGCCGCCTCGGGGCTCGGTGACGCCGCTCCCTGCCGCCCTCCCTGAGCCGCCGCCCGCGCCCCGGAGCGGTGAGTGCAGCCGCGTCCCCGCGGAGCCGGGGGGATCCCCCAGGGCCGGCCCGGTCCCGCTCCTCTCGCCGGGCGGGGCCTGCCGCGGGCGGCGCTCCCGGCCGGCTCCCGGGGCTCGGGCAGCGCTCGATGAGGGGGCTCGGGGCGGGCTCTGGCGGGGCTCGGCCGCTGTTACCGCTGCTGGAGGGGCCGCGTCGCCCTCCCTTGCCGAGACTCTGAGTCTGGGTGGTAAATCCGGTGTAAGCCGAAGTAAAGCCGGCGGGAAGGCGAGGCAGCCCCGTGCGTGTCCGGCCGGGAGCCTCTGGCTGTGCCCTTCCCTGGCTGCAGCCGCGCAGGGCCGGGAAGGCACCTGTTGGGAAGGAGCAGTTTGAAACATTTGAGTATGCTTCAACAGAATACGCTTAAGAAATGCATTTGAGGAAGGGAGATTAAAACAAGGGGGAATGGCTTCAAAGTGAAAGAAGGGCAGGTTTATGTTAGATATTAGGGATCAAATCTTCACTGTGACACTTGACACAGGTTGCCCAGAGAAGCTGTGGATACTCCATCCTTGGAAGTGTTCACGGCGAGCTTGGATGGGGCTCAGAGCAAGCTGGTCTGGTGGAAGGTGGCCCTGCCCATGGCAGCAGGGTTGGAACTGGATGATCTTTAGGGCCCCTTCCAACCCAAACCATTCTAGTATTCTTTAAAGGTTTCGTAAGGTGTCACAAGACCATCAGCATGAATACAGCTGAGTTTTCCCATGCCTATAAGGAAATGCAGTGACCATAGGCTCCCCTTTGCTACCCTTTCCACCTGTTTCATCTAGATTTTTTGTTTTGTTTTGTTACTTACTTTCATTAAGTCACAGAGAAAAAACAAACATCATTTGAGCAAAAAATGCAACATTTCATGAATTGTGTAAAGCCAAGTGTGTGTTAATTAGGTAACCATGATCTGTGTGCCAGCTAGTCATTTGCCTGTGTGTAGGACACATGAAACAAAAGCAGAGGTCCTTTGATGGGTGTGTGTTTGTGTTCTCTGCTCAGCTTGGCAGCATTCTGCTGTGAAGGGCTCTGGAGATGTGACAGTGGGGTAGCCTGCTCTGGGGCTGAATGTGTGAGAAGTATTAGAAAAGAAAACTGTTTTCCTTTTTAGTTGTCAGGATCTAGCTGAGAACAGAGACTATTGTGTTTAGCTGTGGTCATGTGGGAGTTTGTCTGTACTCTGAAGAACTTAAATGTAAGTTTTAATGTCAATGATTTAAAAAAAAATGGAGCTGTTGTCCCTCTAGTACAAACAGGACCCTTGGGCTCAGAGAAATGCAGTGACAGCTTTAGTTTCCTGCAGTCTATCTGTGGCATATCCTGGCAATGAACCTTTAGGCATTGCCTGCCTGCTGAGCCACAGGATTATCTCTCATTTTAGTTGCCTCTGTTAGGCAGCATTGAGCCTTACTTCTGTTTCTAAGCCCAGAAAAAAATCTAAAAAGCTGCTTTTCAAAGCATGGCCTTGAATGCAGTATTCAAGAACCTGTGAAGTCTGAGAGTTGAGAAGGAAGGACTCTGGTGATTGTTTTTGATGTGGTATTTTTCTCCACGTTATCTCTGCTGCAGGACAGCTGCTTAGCGCAAGCTGATTTGCCCTATGCAACTGTTATGTACTTCAGAATAACTGTGGCTGACACAGACTGAACACATGCATCCAGTTCCAAAATCTGTCTGAGAAAATAGATTATATCCACTGTTTGTCTTTGATTAATGAGGTAGGAAAAACAGATAATAATTAATCCTAAAGCTGTTACAGACTACATGTGATACACAACTGTCATTAGAGGGGTATTAAAGACTTCAGGCTCATGTGCAGATGTTTTGAATACACAGGCCATATGGGAGATCTTCTAGTCCCTTATACATTTGGTTAGTGTAGATAAAATTACTTAATTAGTAGTATTTTTAATAAAAGTATGGTTTTGAGTTTTCACTTATATGTTTTTACACAAGTAGTAGAAATATTTTGTTAGTCTGTAAACCACTCAAGATGAAACTTATTTGTGTACGCTGTCAAAAAATTATAGTTCATATACATTTTTCCTTTTTTTTGACTGTACAGGGTGAACGGGTTATAGAGAATAAAATCTTAATTTTTTTTTACTACTTTGCCATCAGAGATTGTATATAAATTTTACAACGAGTTAAAACCCTTACCTAACAGCAGTTTTAAAATGTAACTTAGTATGTGACAAGAAATATTTCCTCCCGTGTTTTTTTGTGAGTGGGAAGAAAAAAACCTTATCAAATTTTCCATTTTTCTCTTTTTTAAAATTAAACGTGAACTTCCAAAATATGCATCAGGTAGCAGATAGGGTTATTGTAGACGAAGGAGGAAAAGTCTTTTTGTGGATAATACAAATTTGCATCTTTCCTTAGCTGGTAGTCAGTTATTCTATTTTTAATGGTATAGTTGAGCTGGAAGAATAAGTGGTGGAAACTGAGAAAGAGGATGAATTCTGAGGGCTTGGAAGGTCCTCTAGTAACTGAGGAGTGTGAGATGGTTCCAGCTACAAGAGCAGCTTTGGATGCTGACAAATGTAAATTGCAAGAGTCGCAAAGGGGACTTAAAACCAAAATATATGAAATTCATGAGGCAGTAGCTGGGTAGTGGTAGACATTGAGATTAAACTGAGGAAGATTAGTAAATATTCCTCAAAATCAGGGCAAAGACTAGATTGACTAGTAAAATTACTAAAGTGGCAAACCAGCACATTTAGAACAGCAAATGAGACTTTAGCAATGAATTCTTTTTATATTAAGTTGACTATAGATAGAAAGTAGTAAATGCTGAAGGAAAGGGTAGGAGACAAAATATAGGATAGGAAATGGATGGTTTGTGTAAATATTGTGGAAGTGTCATGATGCACCAAGGTTATCTAAGTTAACTTAGTAAACATCTTGGAAAAGGAACTCTTCATTCAGAAATAGTTTGGACACATTTATCAGTGGTCTTTATGATATTTCATGAAATACATAATGACAGGTTGTAAACATTGGAGGAGAGTGGAAATTATTTCTAAACTCCAGCAAGCAGTAAAATTTGCCACAGTTAGGAACATCTAACAACTGGTGCTAGTGTAGTTATTGGCAGTTTTTGTAGCAGATAAGATACAAGCCCAGTAACCAGTCCTTATTCCTGTGGTTTTGTCTATGACATCCACGGGCAATGTCATGGAAACAGTCCCTTTGAACTTAGTGGAATTTTATATTGACAGCAAGTGTTGCAGGGCCCAGTGTGTGTGCTGATTGCTCTTGCACAATGACTGAAATAGTTGGAAAACTGAGGCACCAGAGCTTTTAGCTTTTCCCAGTTACAGAGATACTAAACTAGAACAGCTTTTTTTTTTTTTTTTTGTAATTTAGTTGATACACACTGCAATCAATGTATGAAGCTGCCAAACAAAAAACATTTTCCATCCTTAGAGAATTAAAAACTAGGCACAATAGGACATATCACAAATTGCAGTAGGAGTACTTCACAGAATAATTGTGACCGGTTAGAAGCATTTCTAACTTCAATCGGCAGATTTCTGTTTTTTATTTCTCTAAGGAAATTCTAACTCTGCTGAAGCTAAAAAAAAAGAAAAAAAGATCTTAAACAACTGTAAAAAACTTTCCTGTCAACAGATATCAAAAATTCTAGACTTGGAAAACTGCAGGACTCTATACCATTCTGTTAATTGGACTTGCTCATGGCAAAATAAAATTCGATAAGTGAAAGCTTCTTTTCTTTTCCATGTTTCAAAGTCACCCATGAGGAGAAGCAGCAGATACTGCTGCAAAATGTTCTTGTCAAGGCTGTAGTGATGAGAAAAATTACTGCTTTTAATTAAATTTTTTGAATATTTTTACGTTCTTCATGATCAGCTTTTTCTGAAGGTGAAAGTATGTTATTATTGTGAGGAGCTCTGACTACATTGTTTTTCTTGCAGAAGGCAAACAGACTCTTTGTTTCTGTTATTCTTAGATATTGTCCCCAAGTATATTTACAGTATTGCTCAAATGCATAAAATTATTTCCTTATCCATAAAAGGAAACCTGGGCATATGGTACTTTTTTCCTGTTTGCTTCTTATCTTTCTAAATTCAGTTGCTACATGGATATTTTCCCGTGTCTGTCAAAATAGGAGTTCTTTAGTTTTACTCTCCCCTTTCTTCCCACATTATATTAGTTTTTTGTTTGTTATTTGAATGTATAGCCCATGTAGCTCTAGCTGAACTGTTTCTCAACTGTGTTTTCTCTTGGGCTGTGGGGCATTAAGGAGTGGAGCACAAATGCCAGCCTGTTGCTTTGCTCTCACAGCACTGGCACAGTGAATATCCCATGCTCCTGGGCACTGGTTGGATTGAGGGTAGAGGCTGCAGAAACATGAGGAAATACATCACATGGATTGTTCAGTGTCAGAGTCCGGGCTTTTTCACTAGGCAGATGAAAAGAAACACTGCATTTCAACTCAACTTTGACAAGCTCACAGATGCAAGAAAAAGTGGTTATCCCATATTTAGTGGTTACCATACATCCTTATATGTTAGCTGAATTTAAGGAATACACCTTTTGGTAAAGAAAAGGTTTCTTCTAAGAATAGGTTACATTCTCTATAAGAGTTCACCTTGATTTTTCTTTATGCAAAGAATTTTTTCTTCTTTGCTAAATTGTGGCTATCTGTTAACCTTTTACTCTCTTCACAGAAGTTAATGAGATGTCTTTTGCTTTTATTTTTCAGATTTCCTTATGTGGTCATGTAGATGTGTTTATTTCAGCCTTAAAATTGCTGATGCAAATCCTTGCTATGGCATCTGTGGCTTCACCAGTTATATTTAAGGAATTTTGTCCCTTGTATTATCTCCTCAATGCCATTCCTACAAAGATCCAGAAAGGCTTTCGCTCTATTGTGGTTTACCTCACAGCACTTGATACCAATGGAGACTACATTGCTGTGGGGAGCAGCATTGGGATGCTTTATCTCTACTGCCGACAATTAAACCAGATGAAAAAATATAATTTTGAGGTAAATGCAAACTTTTACTGTTGTCTCTTCCAAGGAAGCTGAGTTGCTCAGAATTGAGCTTTCTGTTGGTGTCTCATTAACTTGTGAGTTTTTTTTATGGTTTGTTTCAACAGGGGAGGTGTGAATCTATAACTTTTGTAAAGCTGTTGAGTTGTTTTGACGATCTGGTTGCTGTTGGTACAGCCTCGGGTCGGGTTGCAGTTTTCCAGCTTGTGTCTTCGTTACCTGGAAGGAACAAACAGGTAAATATTTTCATTTGTCTGAATCTCTGTGAGGTCTAGTATGGCCAGTTCTAGTAGAGTGTTACTGTGATTCTTTGTAAGCGTGAAACCCAACCAGTCTTGCCTGATGAAATTACTGTGAATATATTTTAAGCTTCATATGTTAAGCTTATAAAACAATAATATTAAAGTATGCTTTGCATTGCAAAAGATCTATTTAATCAAATACCTTTCTGAGAGATTTCTCATGTAATAATTGGCTGATCTCTTTGGTAGAGGGGGGTTTGGATTGTTACGAGGTTTTTGTGCTAAAGAAACTTTAGAAATTTTTTTGCACTTTTGTACTTAATATCCAGTTAGGAGTCACTGAATAGGCTTTGTGCATCCATTTTCTCTTCAGCTCATTCTTCTATTGCTTTGTTATTGTTTCACAGCTTCGCAGATTTGATGTTGCTGGCATCCACAAAAGTAGCATTACAGCTTTAGCTTGGAGTCCCAATGGAATGAAATTATTCTCTGGAGATGACAAAGGAAAAATTGTCTACTCTGCACTAGACCTAGATCAGGTGAGTGGTTGTTGTAGGGACCTTAATTCACATTTGCACTTTCTGAAAGGATGCTTGTGTGTTTAAATATTTAGCAGTTACCTAATTGCTCAGTGTTATGTGTTCGGTTGGATGGCTTTATTGGTATGTGTACTACTACGTGTGCACACCCAGCAAGGCAACCATTGGATATCCTTCACAGCTGCCTTATCTTTTTAAAAAAGTAATGCATTTTAAAAGAAGTAGTGATCCTTCTTATTTTTCATGAAATAACTATCAAATTTTTTTTTAGCTTTCAGCCAGTACTTTCTCTTCTGTTTGGAAGGGGTGTTTTTGAGTGATGTGGCTCTGTTGGTGGAGTATTTCTTCCTAAATTGTTCAGCATCTCAGTCTAGAGCATATGACATTTGGGTGCTGCTGACTAGCATATTATCAGTAAATGGAATTTTTCTCACATCTTGTTAGTTAATACAGACCTGAGATGCCAACAAAATTAATACTAACTTGAATTTCTAAATGGGAGAAAAGTGTAAACAACATCTGTCCTGATTTATCTGTGACTGTCCCTCAATTTGGTTTGACAGAAATCACCAAAAGTAATGATTGTCTCAGCAATGTATGATCTGGCAGTGGGGAAGAAGGAAGAAAATGTGTCCTAAAGTTCCTAAAGTTTCTGTTGATTTGAAGAAAAATGTATTAGCTAATATTCGAAGAGAAACTACATTTCATAGTGTGTCACACACAATCTAAGTCCCCTCTTGCCTACATAAATTAAATCTGTATTCATTAAGTGAAGTTCATGCAACAGGAGTTCAAAAGCTTTTTGTTTGTTTTGTTTTTTTCTCTTGGGCTTATACATTTCTTTGAAGTGTTAGTTACTACCTTGTATTTTTAGGAGCGTTTGACTCTTGTGAATTGTTTGTGTCTTTGAAAGGGTATTTGCAACTCCAGCCTTGTATTGGAAGAGCCATCTTCGATTGTCCAGTTGGATTACAACCAGAAGGTGCTGCTTGTCTCTACTTTACAGCGGACTCTGCTTTTTTACACAGAAGAGAAATCCGTCAACCAAGTTGGAACACAGCCCAGAAAAAAGTAACCCTCATAAAATCCTGATGCAGGCTCATCTATTAATTCTTGCATTTCAAAGTGAATTACAGAGTGATGTAGGCAGTGAAATTAATACAACACAGCAGTTTGCTCATAAAAAGCTGGTTACAATAGCTGTGTGTGATTGAACATGAAATGACAGTTATACCTATTTGGAAACTATGTGATTGCAAGTATGTCACGATCATATTTTCAAGGCACTATTAAGCAAAAATATTCAAGATATTTTCTCATTGTTTAAACTGAAAACCCCGCCAAACTTCCTCTGCAGTCCCTCTTTGTTTTCTGTGACTTTGAGTGAGCAAGCATTGAAATCAAGTCTGTCTAATGGGTGGTGTAATATTTGGTGCAAAAAGCAAGTCATCATCCCTGCTTTTCTTACACAGTGAAGTGCATTAATAGGGAGAAGGTACAGTAACCACTTAAATTTGTGTTGAAGTCTACGAACCTCTTGTGTGGCTTTGACATCTCTTATGTAATCCCTTTCGGGTAAGAGAGAACCCTGTCATGGAACAGCATGACTGACTCTATCTCTAAGGAGAGGAAATTTACCCTTGAAAGAGGGTTTAGGATGTATCTTTCAAGGATATGAATAGTAAGAGGAATACCAAGGTCTGTCTTATATGTGAAGGGTTTTCTTGGATGATGGTAATGGTGTTTCTGTGTATGAGAAATGAAGGGTTTAACAGCTGAGGTCTATTCTTTGCTTCTTACAAGTAAAGGCTGTCAGTTTCTTAGCATTAGTTTGTAGTGTTTTGCTTGGTTTTTGTTAATTCTGGGAGAAGAAAGAGTGCATAGGAGGATCTTTTTCAGATGGATGGAGTGGCATTAAGGCCATGAAGCTTATTAGGAGGAGTCATTTAACATGCTTAATTGATGTAGTGTCTGGCATCCAAAGCTGAGGGGAAACTTGCTATTTAGAATTACTGCTCTTGTAACTATAACTAAATTTGTACTTAAGATGTTTGACTGAGTATTTTAATCAAAGACTTTTGATAATTTGTGGTTGTGAATTTGTGCCATTAGTTTTTAAATTGTTTCTAAGTTGAGTATATAGCTTTTAAAAAAAATTATTTTGCATTTTAGCACTGGTAAATTTGGAGCATGTTTTATACCTGGCCTGTGTAAACAGAGTGACTTGACACTGTTTGCTGCCAGACCTGGGCTTCGTCTGTGGAAGTCTGATGTTCATGGGACGGTTCAGGCCACATTCATATTGAAAGATGTATTTGCTGGAGGAATAAAAACTTTTGAACTGTATCCTCGTTTGGAACCACCTGACAGAGGAAGTTACAGCTCTCCAGAGAAACACCTTGGGCTTGTCTCATGCTTTTTCCAAGAAGGATGGGTGCTGACCTGGAACGAATACAGCATCTATTTAATAGACACTGTGAACCAGGTAGATAAATCTTGTGGCTGCATATTTTGTTTCTTCCATGTTTTTGTTCATCCCTATTTAAAACAAAAAAAGAAGAATATTTATTGTCTCCCTTCTCAAGTTGTCATCACAATGATATACCCACCAACTAGCTCAGTATGTTGTTTATGAAAATTACATCTATTTAAAACTTTCAGTTGAGGTGTTAACATCATAATTAATTCTGATGCTTAGTGAAACATATAGAAATCTACAGTCTAGGAATTAATGCAGAAAGATATTTTAGGCCTATAAAATGTGCCTGGAACTATTTATTCTTTCCCTTCTACTACTGTGCGTGTCTGAAAAAAAGACTTACTACCTTTTATTTGGTACACAGTCAAGTGTTAACTGTTTTGTTGTCTTAAAAATGCATAAGAACGTGGATACAACCTAGTATATTTTTGTCTAAATTATATTAAACATTTGTACTGTGGCACTCTTCTGCCACCAAATTGTATATAGCTTGTTATATTTAGTTGCCTTTAGTTGGACAAAGAATAGATCTGCGGAATTTAAATTAGTATTAAAATGGAGCTGCATCATGATTAAAGGGTTCTTTCCTGTTTCTTTTTTCTATTTTCTTTTTTTTGTTGGATAAGATAAAAATCTTTAGCCTGAAACTGTTTATGTTGATTAAAATCCAGCAGACGCTTTTGTTAAGAGTACCATGTTGTGCAAACACTATGTTAATCTAATGCCAATTATTTCTTTCTCTGCATACTCTTTACAGGCTTTGATTGGTGGCTTGGAAGGATATGGTGATATTGTGTCTGTGTCTTGTACCAACAATGAGATTTTTCTCTTAAAGGGAGATAGAGACATAATAAGAATTTCAAATAGACCTGAAGGACTGTCATCAATAGGTTTGTATGGATTATTAAGCTTAGTATATAGAAATTAGTAAGTTTAGTATGTATAAATTAGTGTGTACCTCCTGGAACATGTTGTCTGTTGTACTTTGTTAATTAAAAAAACCCCCAAACCAACAAAACTGAAACAAGCCAAACCTCAGACAAAACCCTTCAGATATTGCAAAAACCTGCCAGGTCCTGTAGAGTTACTCATCTGTTATGATAGGTTAAATTTAGAGATCTGGTTTATCTGCTTATCTGAGCTTCTCTTTTGGCTGCAGTGAGAATGGGGGCATTAAGAAATTAAATATGCTTGCCTTTTTTGAGAGTGGATCAGCATTAACCTAACGAGGCATCTCTAATCTGTGCATTTGAGAGCTCATTCTGAACCATGATGCTGAAGCAGCCTGGATTCCTGATCATGCTTATCCCTTTAGGATCAGTCTCAATAGCTGAATACATTGATTCTGTGCCACCTGTCACAAGACACATTCCAGCGGAAATCTCAGCCTTCCTAGCAATCAAAAAGAAATAACTGGCAAATAACTCCAAAGAATGCTCACTAAAATTCGTAAAATAATTTGACTGTTTCATAGTTGTTGCCATCTGAGTTAAACATTTCTCTTACTAGAACTCTTTAAAAGGGACTTCTAATGCACTTAAATATTATGTCTTAGCTTTGCATTAGCAAAATGCTAATAAATATGCTGTGAAGTCTCATTGAATGCTAGAGAACTTAACTTTCTTGTCATTGCATATTGACAAGACATAGCTTTAGTCATTTAGGCAGTTCTTAACTCAAACTTCTAGAGACTGTTTACTATTTTAATCTTAACTTTCAAATATAGTTTGAAAGGAGTCTTTAGGAGTGTATTTTCTTCTAACCACTACAGTGATTTATCTGGTAATTTTCCTTGATTTTTTTTTCCAAGCTACTGAATGTTTGAATGAACAAGTTAAAGATACAGGATGGCACTTCAGTGTGTGATACAATTGAATCTTCCAAGCTGCAGACTTACTTTTCTTTTTATATAAGCTTTAATTCAGAATTTTGCTAATGGAAGCTTGGTACAGGGTTTGGAGGAATTCATACAGATTAATTTACAGGAATTTATAGAGTGCGTGTACTCAAGTATTTTTAAGTGATGTTAGCTTAGAATTTTTTTTTGCATAAACATGCTTTTCTTTCAATACTCTCCAAAATTATGCCCCTACTCACTTGATGCTAGTGTTTACACTTGAACTACTATTTATACTTTCATTTTTCTTTTGGACAATTTCAGATGTGAATTCAAAATTGTCCAATCCTTTAACAGATACAAGTCCTAAATTGCTGACCCCATCATCAGTAGTTTCATCTGTATCATCCAGCCCTTCAGTGGAAACAGAAAAAAAAATGGTTATTTCCCCTTCTGTTACTGGTGACAAAAATGACACTTCTTCAGTGAAAGATGATCTGGAAACTCCAACACTATCAGATAAAAGTTTTGATAGACTGGGAGACTTGAGCAATGAAATCAGGAAAAGGGGCTGCTCTGTAGTAAGTGAATCACGAAGCAGGAGCAGCTCTGTGAACTCTGTGGACAGTGGCTCAAGCTTTATGATGTGTGCAGACCAACTTCCAGAAGCTCAGAGAGAGGGTCAGCTTTCTTCACAACGGTTCAGCACCATCAGCTCTGAAGATTTTGATCAAGAGCTCATTGTAAAGCCAATTAAGGTGAAAAAGAAAAAAAAGAAGAAACAGGGTAGGTCGAGGAGGACTTTGCCTGGCACTGCTTGTTGTTAGAGCATGTTACATGAGAGAGTCTGTGTTCAGCAGGCTTTGTGTGTACTGTGTTGTTGTGCCTCTGAAATGGTTGAGGGGTTGTGGTGGCCATTTCTGTTTAAGGTGAAAATCTTTCAAAGTGGAAAAATGATGAAGTCTTTTTAGATCTGCTTGGAGTTTATTTCTTTTATTTTGCTTTATGTAAGCATGCTTTGAGTTCTAATGTATTCGTTAATGGGAGCATACAGTGGGTTCTCTGTACAGTTTTATATTGGAATTGTGTAATATCTCTTCATCCTATTCAGAATATTTGGCAGTATTTTTCTTAGCCATTTTCTTTAGTTTGATGAAGTAGTGTGAATACTCGATAATTTTAATTGTTTACTGTATTAAGGCTTTTTTTTTGCTTTATAGGTATCATTTAATGTTGAAGTTGAAAAAAAAATCAGTGTGGTTAAAATTTAGATTTAGCTTTGTTCTTCCTCCAGTTCTAAAAATATTTTAATTTCTTACTTGGCACTGAGATTTAATAGCTTTATTAATATTACTATTCTCCTTTTTTTTCGTGTGTGTGTGTGATAACAGAAAGTGGGACAAGGAGAAACCACAGCTCTCTGGAAAGCACACCAATTTATGAGCGTCAGCTTTCTGGTGACAGTCCACATTCCTTGAATGCAGACTCCTTTTCCATGACTTCCAGCATAATGAGTGGCAGCATTGATCATTTGAGTACTGGATCTCCAGATCAGGAAAGTATGTTCAGTATGGAGTCCCATACAATCTTGCAAGAAGATAACGGTTCAGAAACTTTCAGTGTCCTACAGTCTCCTGAGTCAGCAAATGTACTGATCAGTGAAGAAAATGGAGATGTGGTTGATTTACAGAAACTTCCAAACAGTGACAGTGGCATGGGTACTTCAGCTATTATAGATACTTTGACATCTGCATCTCCTCTGATGCTCACAGAAGACTTGACAAGCAGTGTTGGTGATGAATGTAATGGTGGTGGTGGAGCAAGCAATGAATGCTGTCCTGGAAAGCTGAGCCAGGAGGAGGAGGAGCAGGATTTTCCTACATTGTGTAAAATAGATGAAGACTTGGATAAAATGAAGCTGCAGGATACTGAAAAATCTTCTGAAGATCCAGATCTTACAGACCAGATGTTTTTGGAATGTGACAGTGTACTTGGTGTCCAGACATCCCTGATACCAAAGGAAAGTGATGAAACTGGTGGGGAAGACCAACAGCAGCTCTCTCTAATCCACAGTGCTCTGTCAGACCCTTCTGCACTCCCGTGTGACAGTTCTGACAATGTTCATTCAGATAACTGTTCCATTTCTGGGTGGAATTTTGGAAGTGCAATCAAAGCTAAATGTAGTACTAGCACTGCTGAAAGGGTAGCAGACTCTCATGAAAGTAAGACTGAAAAATCTGCCTCAAGTGATGAAGAGGATATTTATGGGCATGGATTACCATATTCATCCTCGGAGACCAGCATGCCTGAAGTCGGTGCTGTGCCTGGTGCACAGGATGTAGCCAAGATAAGCCTAGATGAAATGGTGCTGTTAAAATCTGATCAGGTATTTCTTTCCAATTAAAGTACCTTTAACCTTAAAAGGAAACGGTTTTTCAAAAGAAACATTCCTGCAGTTACTGTCCTTTACATCTTTAGAAGAGCAATTTTTTTTTTTTTTACTTGATTCAATATACAAGTAAAGTATAAAGCCAAACAACAGTACATGTTGTAACTCTTAAAAAATGTGATCCATCTGACTTCAGAATGGGTGATGTGTGCTTGCAATGCAAAGAAGCTGTTCTGGCTATATTATTCCCAGCTCAACAAAAATTGTGTTAGAAACCCATCCATTAAAGAGTGAGCAGTAAAACCCAGTCACGCTCAAAGGCTGCTGCTTGTTTGGATCTCCAGTAGTCCAAATTCTGCATGATTCTGTTCCCAAATTAAACTGACTTCATGGAGAATTAATGCTAATTATCTCACATGGCTGCTTAAGGATTATTTTACCTGTAAATGCTTAGAGTAAGGATTAGTCTTTGCCCCCTAGCCAGCAGTAGTTAGTAGTGCTTAAAATGTTGACAGTTCCCTTTTTCTGTTATCCCTCTTTCCTTCATCGTTATTTTGTGGATAATCCACATAGACTCTGCAGAAGGACTAAAGTTAATTGTAAAATCTGCAAAATTGCCAGAATCACTGTGACTTTTAGCAGAAGTCTTAAGAAGGAAGTGCAGTTCTTGTGGGGTGGGGATTTTGTTTCTTTAGATCTTTAACAGCCTTGTATTGATACCAACCAAACATTAATCCATAAAGGTTGAGTTAGAAGTTGATGGTGTCCTGTCTACTAACAACTGCAGCCCAAAGTGCAGAAGATTTTAGTTTCAGGTTATGGTATTCTTCTACTCTGTCATGCTCAGAAAATTCCCCTGGTAATGCATGCAGTGCTTGAGTTTACCTCATACAAGCAATCAAAATTTAAGAGAGCAGGCTGTAAACCAGATTTCTGTAAGACATAGCTCCTCTACCATACAGAGAGCATTGGAGTTGGATATTCAGCTGTCTCTGCCCTTCAGCTGTCTTGTTCCCTTTGCTCATCACTTCCTAGACAATGAATAATTTCCTGGACTGCAGGCAGACTGTACATTTCTATGTGTTCCTTCTTTGGAGGTGGATGACGGGGTGGAGGGGTTTATTTTTTTGCTAAATCTGTTGTTCTAGCAGTCTCATTGTGCACATACAGCCTTAGAGAGCAGTGACAGATGTAGCTTTATTTTAAATAGGCAAATTTATTCATTTATTAAAGTACTTAAGTTTAGCGTTTTAAAAATTGAAACATGGGAGCTGCTGTTCTTATATACCCATTTTCTTACGCAGTTTGAAGACACCTGGCACTGTTCTGACTCTACAGTTTTTAGTTTGCAGAGAGCTGGATGGGATACTCTGGCCCTGGCTATGGCATCCTGAGCCTGGTTGTCTCAGAAAAATACATTTGGTGCCTAGACTACCGAGGCAGCCTGTACTGCAGTGCCCTTCCTGCAGCTGGGCTGCGCTGGCAGAAGTTCGAGGATGGAGTCCAGCAAGTGGCAGTTTCCCCCTCAGGTAGGTTGGCTTCTGCTGCACTGTTACCTTGTAAACATAAAACTTGGATAGACTTGGACATTTTCTTTGTTTTTGTTTTTTTGGTGGCTTTTTTGGTGGTTTTTTTTTTAATTCAGTTATTATTTATTTAGGTGAAACTTGTCATTTTTATGAGATTACAGATACAGTTGAGTGCCTATGTAATTTCCACATAGGCAGTTTATTGTTTGTGGGGTTTTTTTTTTCAAATCAGTTGCTTCCAGAAACTTGGTTGTTTAGGGCTTGTTTCATGTGAAAGTGGTGTGTTGATTTGGATTTCATTTTGTTTGTTTGTTTTTTTTTAAATAGTCACAGTTGTATGACTGCATCTTCACTACCTCTGTATCCCGTGTTCTAGTTTAAGTGGCTGTCCTTCTAATAGGTTCACGTTGCATTTTGGGAGGTTTTCAAAATGCATTTGCCTGGTAAAAGTGAACTTTAGAAGCAGCAGTTCAGTGGTAGGCAGAGAAGAGCTCCTTGTCTATACAAAACCTTGATTTTTATTACAGAGCTATAGAAGTTCTTGGTTGTGAGGGTGGTGAGGCACAGGAAGAGGTTGCCTAGAGAAACTGTGGATGCCCCATCCCTGGAAGTGTTCAAGGCCAGGCTGGATGAGGCCTTCAGCAATCTGGTCAAGTGAGAGGTGTCCCTGCCCTGGCAGGGGGCTTGGAACTAGATGATCTTTAAGATCCCTTCCCACCCAAACCATTCTGTGATTCACAATTTTGAAGTTCTTTTTCTCGCAAATGTAGAATTGGCTTTGTATATGCGTGGGTTGGTTGATATGATTTCTTTTTAAATACTGAAGAAAAAAACTTGGAAGTTTTTTTTGAAAATTACATTTGCATATGCATTTGTTCTGGATGGTTGTGAATGAGGATTATGTAGGATTAAAAATAAGCAGGTTTTGCTTATAAACTTGCATCACTTTTGGCCTTCCACGTTGTTCCAGGACTGGAGTGAAAATATGAAGTTTCTCAACCATTTTAATTTCTTTCTGTCTTGCCTTGCCACTCCTTTTCTTCCCTGTCATCTCTAAAGGCACGTGTTAATCTTCCCTTCTTTCTGTAGGGGAACACTTGCTATCTGTTTTAAGAAGAAATTCTGTTTGGTCTGTAGCTGAGCTTTGCTGTAGCCAAAACAATTTGAGAGTACTTGTAGTTGAGAGCATGGGCTCATCCAGCTCAGTATCTTATCCTTAAGAGTGGTCCAGCAGCAGGTCTCTGCAGAAAAGTGAAAGGCATGGACATGTCATGTTTGCCCTTGGTGTTTTCAGGCTGCAGTCGGTGGCTCAGATTGCCTCCGCAAAATGTTGTTCCTCTGCATTTCTTATCCTTCAGTTCCAGGAATTCACCCAGCTTTCCACCGAATCTGTGGAAGTTTCTAGCATCCAGTTTGCCATGGATGTATTAATGTTAACCACAACTTGTCCAAATGGAATTAAATGCAACTTTGTGGAATCATACAAAGGAAATTAATATGACAATGTATTGTTCTGGTACAAGCCAGCAGTCAAATATGGAGTTCTATTGGTTTTCTTTTTTTAAGATATCATTATATATTAGAAGTCAGTTACTGTTCTGGTCTTGCTTTTTAAAAAAATTATAAAGGCTTTTTAAACTTGCATTTTTGTTTAATGCTACTGGTTTGCTTTTCCTTCCTATTAGTTTAGGTGTAGCTAGGACACATCACCTGTGACTGTTGCAGTAATTGCTGAGTGCTATTATGTTCTACCTTCTCATACAGGGGCTCTTCTCTGGAAGATTGAACAGAAGACTAACAAAGCTTTTGCTTGTGGAAAAGTAACTATAAAAGGAAAACGGCACTGGTATGAGGCTTTACCCCAGGCTGTATTTGTAGCTCTAAGTGATGACACTGCCTGGATTATCAGAACAAATGGAGATCTGTATCTGCAAACAGGTACCTGAATTAATTGCAGGTGCTTTGAATTTTTGTGGGCTGAGATTATTAGATTTTAAGTCTATAGAATGATGACAGTTTGCTATAAACTTTTATCCACAGCCACGACATAAGGAAACCTTATCTTGAGAAACGCTTGTAAACAGTTGTGGGATTTTAGGCGAGTGGAAAAGCTGGTTCATGGCCACTTGTTTTGTGTATGCCCAGTAGAGTACATACAGTACAGAGAATTTCTGGCACGGGGAAGATATGAGATGGTTGGAGATAAATGGAAAGGGATTGTAGAAAATATAAAAATAATATCCTTGCTTTGAAAGTGGTATGGTGCACTGACACAGCCTTAAGTGGGTAGAATAGGGAAAACTAGAAACTGTGTTTTGAAAAGCAGGGATCTCTAGAAGGTAAAAGTTACCACTTGATAATGACAGGAAGGTATTCTGAGACAGAAGATCTTGAAGTGCTTTGGAAGTATAGACAAATGGTATGTGTTTTATGTGACAGAGAAAGCAAAGCCGTGGTGGGGGAATGAAATGGGCTGTGGAGCAGGAATCTACAGCTGCCTTCTTACTGGATGTGAATGAGGCACAAACTGGAAAAAGGGGTAGTGTAGTGGCAACTTTGAAGTCATGGCCTTAGTTTCAAGTTCTTCAGTGAATAGAAGAGGATGTATTTGGAAGGTGTTGTGCAAACAATATTCAAGCTAAATGCAAGGAGCTGGATGAAGTATAGCAGTACTAGTTTTAGAGTTAAGGGAGAAATGTATCAAAGACTCTCGGGCATGTGGGATTTACACAGAGAGCTGAGTTGCTGAGGAAAAATTACCAATAATGATGAAGGAATTACTGGTGAATGGAGAACTGGGTTAAGGGGAAACTCTATAAGACGTACAGAAACAGGACAGCATGTATGAGTGGCTATCAGAATTCTTACTTACCTTTCATTTAATTTTGGCACTCTCATAATCTCTCTTTTAGGTTTAATTACTGTAGCACAATGCAAAAATTCTTTGTGATTAAGAAAACTGTTTTAAGAAGACATCACTGTTTCAAAGACACTCTATTAAATTTTTTTTTTTTTAGTTAAGTTTAGTAGTCCCAGAGAAATCAAATGGCCTGCCCATTGTCACATGCATACTGCCAACAGGCATAGGTAGTGGTAATGGAGAGTAAATTTTGGATGTTAATCATACAGGGCTCTGTGGAGGTTTGAATCAATATTCTTCTTCCCTTTGAGAGATTGGTTTGATTACATCAGCTTACATTCTGCTGTTCTTAGGCTTCCAAATTTGTCTTTTGATGCAAAAAATAAATTCCCAGTATAATGAGAGGCAGCCAGTGAAAATTGTTTCCCCAGGATCTTTTCATTCCCTTCACTGTCTTGTGTAACATTTGTAACAGAAGTGTGTGCTCAGAGGTTTAGAAATGAGTGTTCTTTTTAGTCTAGAATATATCATACACGAGTCTATTCTTACTAGTTTTGGCAGCATGACGAGATGAAACAACAGCTGTGTCTCCTGAGATGTTTCACATGCAGTTTCATATGTGTAAATCAAGCTTCAATGTAATTGTAAAGAAGACATGTTCCTGTAGATTAGATGTAGAAATGTGTGCAAACTGCCTGTAAATCTACCAAAACCTCTCTGCTCCTTTCAGTAATACCCACTGTGGCATGCTCTTTTGTAATTGCTCTGCTGTCACTATTCAGATCAGGCTCTTTCTCTCCCTGGCATGTTTTGGGTAAAAGTTGTTCTTTTTACTGTTTTTTTCTTTGACGTTTCTGTCAGCTCTAATATAGGTTTTATAAATGGAGATTCCTGGTGCTGACACTAGAGGGAGAAAAGGAACAGAAATGACAGGACTGGGCATGCACTATGCAGGATTTTGAAGGATGTACAGTGTCTTACTTTTTAAAATGTAAGGTCAGCTGTATTAGAGAAAATTATTAACAGTTTATAGAAAGAACAGTCACTCAAGGAAATTGTGATCAAATGACAAATGGTCAGCATGTCAAGGAGATTCCCTTCTGCATTTTCCTTTCTTGAGTTACTTTATCTCTTTCCTTTTTATTACAAAAAGCCAAGGTTTGTAAAGCAATCCTCATTTTCTGATTTCTAGGCCTGAGTGTGGATCGTCCTTGTGCCCGAGCAGTAAAGGTTGACTGCCCTTATCCACTGTCACAGGTCACATCCAGAAATAATGTGGTGTGGGCTCTGAGCGAGCAGCGGGCCCTGCTGTACCGGGAGGGAGTGCGCAGCTTTTGTCCTGAAGGAGAGCAGTGGAAGAGTGATATTGTCAGGTAAAACCTCCAGTGGGACATTCTGGCCACAACCAGAATGACACAAACAGTTGTGCTGCAACTCCTTGATGTTTGAAAAACTATTACCTGAACTCGTGTGTCTGTGTACCACTGTGTGTATGTATATGTATTTTAGCTGTCTGTCTGTCTATATTTCCTTCCTTCCTGCCAGCCATCCATCCATCCATGACTACTATGTAATGAAAGGAATTGTCATAAACAGAAGCAGGTTTAAAGAGTGAGGAAAATTTTGAAAGATCTTTATAATGTCTGTCAATGTGACTTTTTAATAAAATATTGCTTCTTTAATCTGTGCTATAATGGTTTTAAGGAGTTCTCCAGTTTTTTGAGAGGGTTTTTTTTTTCTGAGATTAAATATATGCATTTTCTTGGTCATCCATGCAGCTGGGTAATACTTCTGTACTCCCCTGTCACAGATTTTTATTAATATTTTGTGTAGTTGGTATTTAGCTTTGTAGTTGATCCTATGCTCACAGTAGTCCTTTGTGATAGACTTAAAAACGCTGGCTCTCTACTGCTGGCTTTGAGAATGTAGAATTTAGTGTCTCTTGTGACATCAGCCTGGCACAAGTTTAGGAAGAAATTCAAGTTCTTATCGTCAGGTGATTTTATCTACTGAATATCCTGTTGTGAAACCTTAACTTGTGCTACCTCCCAGTCTGGTATTTGGCTCTTGCAGTCTGAGAAACTGCAGTGTCTTTGTTCAAATGTGAAATTTGCTTGTACTTTAATGAGTTTGTTTAATGAAAATACCTGCTTGACGTGCACCTTAGGTACATTTCATGTTCTTGGGCTTTGTGTTAAAATTGCAGAAAGCAGTCACTATTTGTTCTTAAATTGTCAAGAAAGGTTATCTGAAAGAACAAGCATTGTTTGCTACCTTTTTGGTGTCTGATATGATCACCTGACCCTCTTGACTTTCTGAGCTTGAAAATCGTTTACTTATGCAGGAAGCTTATAGTCCTAAATTCAGCATTTATCTCTGTCACATAGTTAAGGTGAGTTTTTTCTTTGTGGTCCCTGAACTGCAGGTATTGTTCTCAGAATAGGTCAAGGAATTGAGGAGATACATTTATGAAGCTGTTTTATCAAAAACTTAAAGAACACAGCTCTTGATTGCTTATTTACTGAACAAAATAGGGCTTGTTTAGTTTTACTGTTATGTATCCAAGTTTCAAATCTTGAGTGATCTTTAAAGGACTCATGGTTTTAGTTGCAGTTGGTTTTGAATGTTTTTTACTTAAACAAATAAAATATAAAGTACTGAATAACTGAAAATTTAAGTCAAATGTGTTTCTTAGCATGGCCCCGCTGAGTTTCTACCCTGTTAAACTATTAGCATTGTAATAGCTTCCTTAAAAAACATTAAAATAAATTCAAATTAAGGTTTTTAACATTTTTACTTGTTTGCATTTCCAGCGAAATGCAAGCTTTGGAACCAGTGTGCATAACCCTCGGTGATCAGCAGACATTATGGGCTTTGGATATCCATGGCAATCTCTGGTTCAGGACTGGTATAGTTTCAAAGAAACCACAAGGAGATGATAACCATTGGTGGCAAGTAGGCATTTTTTTATTTTGCTTTCAGTTTAGTCTTTTACCTTGGGCTGATTATTTGTGTTGTGTTCCCACAAGATTCTATGAAAAAATTCAATTAATTGCTTCCTATTTAATAGTGCACTTTATTCAGTATATTAAAAATCTGTGTGGCTATGCCTGAAATCCCCTTTTTGTGTCTGCTATAAGGAGGGGAGAAAAACCATCCCATGGTCATCCAGAGCAGCATTGCAGAACCTTTCAAGAGCACAGGAAATGCTCTGCCTGGTCACAGGATGTGCTGTTGGGGCAGAGCATCAAGTCTGATTGCTGAACGCAGTCTCTTCTCCTGTCTTCCAGTGGCCATCCTTTTGTTTAGCTAGAGAGAATAAATAATAAGTCACCATGCAAAAGAATGTGTTTTATATTTTTCCATTCAGTTGAGGTTTCTTTGAGCCATATGGAGCTGCTTGCTTCAGCCACAGTTCACGTGGGTGAAACCAGCTCAGTTACTGCAAGTACTGTCTAGTAATGAGTTGGAATTCGTGACTCTGGTTTCTCCAGCTTTTCTTGTTTTCTCCAGAGATAGGGGTGGGGAAGAAGAGTGTACAAAAAGAGCCTTATAAGAAATTTGCTTGCCTACCTTAGTTACAAGAATTTTGGTCTATATGCATGTATAATCCCTTTTATGTGTGGGCATCATGAGTAGCTTGGTTTTGAGATTATTGGCAAGCTATTGTCATTATTGCTGCTCTTTTTGTGCTCTTAGGCATTCAGTTCCTTTCTAGGAGTAGCCCACAGTGTTGTCAACCTAGTAGTCCATGACCGAACTTGGGCAATTGCTTATTTAGACCTCTTTCTGCACTGGGAATTAAAATGTCCATAAGGCAGTTGCAAAGGAGTCTTGCGTATGTGGTTTGAATTGCTGCTCTGTGCAAGTTTCTCTCTTCCTTCAGGAAATTGAAAATTCGCCTCTTAGTTTGCAGAGTTTTGCATATTTTTAGATGGAGACATCCTAAAACAAAGGTCTATCTTAAAAATGCAGATTTCTAAATGGATTGTTGGATAGAAGGGAGTTGTAAGGTGGTGTTTAATACTGATTGTGGCTTGCTAGCAAGACAGTTATTCAAAATGTACTATTTTTATTTTTCCCTTCCTACGGTTTGAATATTTCTAAAAAAGCTTCTAGTGAAAGACTGTGCAGTTCATCCCATAGCTTAACCAATTATCAAGAGCACTTTTTTTCTTTTCCCCCCAGGTAAGCATCACTGATTATGTAGTGTTCGACCAGTGCAGCCTGTTCCAGACCATAATCCAGGCAACTCACACGGTGGCAACAGCAGCTCAGGCACCTGTGGAGAAGGTGGCTGACAAGCTTCGAATGGCATTTTGGTCACAGCAGCTTCAGTGTCAGCCCAGCCTCCTTGGAGTTAATGGCAGTGGAGTCTGGATCTCCTCAGGCAAAAACGAATTCCATGTAGCAAAGGGAAACTTAATAGGTTGGTGTGATTTTGCATCTTAATTTTTTAAAGTTAAGAATATTAAATAGAAGGAAATAACTAACTATAGCTCTGCCACCACAGAAATTACCCATGGCAAGTCAGGGCAGCTTTAACTTGTTTAAAAATTAAATTAAATGATTCATTAGCATTTGGTCTTAAATACTTTCCTTTTTAAAGGGAAATATTTTTCATGGAAAAGTCATTGTCAACCAGTGAACAGTGCACAAGTTACCGCTTTTAACACCTACATATGTCTCTTTTCTGGGATAAGAAGGCAATCTTAAGCTGCTGAACCAGTTTTATCTTGTGCAGTGGAGTCTGGCTCATGATCAGTGTGACTGCAAGGCACTAATGTTATGGTTTTACAGTGCTAATAGAGGGATTGCTTTAGTTTTCTTGCTACAGTTCTCAAAATAGAATTCTGATTTGGTACATTTCTTTGTTTAGATAAACACTAACAGTGCATCTAAGATATTGTTTAACCTCATCACCAAATTGCTCCCCTATTGAAGACCATTAATATTTTTCTTTATCCTCTTCTGCATTCCCACTTTTCTCTCTGTGTTTACACAGGTGTCAGGAGGAGGCGTCCCCCTCCCCCCAGCAGTTTCTTGGAAGAATTTAATAGAAAATCTTGTCTAAAATATATTTAATAATTGATTGCAATAGAATTTCTTTTTAATTTTAAATGACAAATTTTAACAGAAAGCTGAGCTTCCTATTAACACTACTCATTCTTTCTTTCAAGGCACGTATTGGAACAATATTGTGCCTCGTGGTACTGCTTCTGCTACAAAATGGATTTTTGTATTGGCTTCCCCAGCTTCATCTAAAGAAGGTTGGTAAATCAACACTGCAGGCATATAATATCTCATTTTTTAACAGAGTGGAATTGATGGTGGAAGTAATTAAATACCTTGAATTACTTCATATTTTGGTTGTCTTTCCTGTTTGCAGGGATCTAAAGTAGTTGAAGTAGGGTGGAAGTATGTCTCTAAAATGACTGGAGATTAAAATAACGTATTTTTCACTCTCACCTTTGGTGTGGAGCAGCATCCAACAGAGAAATGGGTGGTCCTCAGGAGCAGCAACTTCCTAAGCTGCCAAAGCATGAATTGTCAGAATTTGTAATTGGAAGTTTCAGAGCATGCTTTGCTGAAATGCCTGTATGACCAAGTGCTTCTCTTGTCAGTGCAGTTACTGCAGCAAAATTACCCATTATTGGTAAAAGTGAGACCCTGTCAAGGAATTGAACTGCTGTTACAATACTTAGCAATTGCATTATCTGACTACAATGGTTTTAGTGGCAAAAATGCGGTTTAGAGCTGAAAAAGAATGCTGCTTTTCAAAGGCTATTATCAATGATAAAGAGCAAAAGAATAAAGAGGTGATAGTGCACTGTTACATGTGTCTTCTCTCTATTAGTTCCTTCAAATGAAACATTTCTTCAAATGAGATCACTTACTACTTCCTTTATTTGAGAAATGGAGTATTTAAGTGGCTAAATAAGGGCTTAGGATGTGCATTTGTACTTCAGAGCCTTACCTTATGAACATAGCCAAGAAGCTTTAGTTTTGCCTTCAAATGTACTGATCATTTTTTTCAGAAAAAATAGATGTGTAAGCTTTGTCAGAGTGGATTAGGAATTATTTTAATAACAGAAGTATCCTTTCCGTAGGAAGCTTTTTGTGGCTGTGCCAAAGCAACAAGGATCTGTTTTGTGTCAGTGATCAGAATCCTCATTCTCGTCCTTCTACGGTGCAGCTGCCACCAGAGGCTGAAATGGTGCACTACTCTGCCTGCCAGGATGCCATTTGGGGCTTGGATAGTCTTGGGCAGATATTTATCAGAACACTTTCCTCCAGCTGCCCAACAGGGATGCATTGGACAAAACTGGATCTCTCTCAGCTAGGTATGACATTTTTATTGAGTAGACTATCTGTTAGCACACCGTATTTTCCAGAAGTATCTTTCAGTTTACTGGATTAAATAGTACCTTTTGATGGCTGATTGTAAAACATCAGGAACAGATGTGGCTTTCAAAGAGTGTTCTGTTTAGCCTTTTCCTGGAGACAAGAAGTTTCCTGTTTTCAAGATGCTTGGTGTGTATTCAGTGCATCTTGCAGTTGTTCAGTCTGAGGTGGCTGGGCCTGACACAGTGCTGTGCAGGGGCTCCTGCAGCTTTAACTAGGCTGGCTCGTGTACCTCAATGCAGCCATGATCACCTGGTCTAGGGCACAAAGGTCTGAATTCTATGGTTAAACACATTTTTAGCAGAGTCATCAAAGCTTCCTGCCAAGGAAGAGTTATGCTCCAAGAGTTGGATCATATTCATGAGTGATGCAGCTGACAACACTCATGTTCAGATTCACAGTGATGTAATAATTCAGCATAATGCTTAGAATGTGGTGCAGGTTAACTGCTCTTTTCATTTGTTTATGTGGTTGACCATGATTTGAACATTGAAATATAGTTGCAGTTTGGAGTTTGGCTTTGGAGTAATCAGGTTGTTTGCCAACTTCATGAGCAATATTCTAATCAGATTAATTTCTTTAATAGTCCTACTGTTAGAACATTCTTACATTTGTGCTAATCTGCATTCCTATTTCAGGTGAAGATAAAGGAAATTCAGACTATGCACTGTTCTCTCACCATTTTAAAAACAATTCAAACTGGTTTGCAGTTTTTCCATTTTTGATGGCAATGTTAATGACTGTTCATGACTTGTCTGAGAACAGACAAGCAATTTTAGCCTAAGGTTTAAGGAAAGGCAGACACAGCTGGCAGAGTTTAAGCCTCATGTATGATTTTAGTGTATAGTTTATAATAATTCATGGAAAAATTCTAAAACATGTCTTTTACGATTAGCTTGTTTGTCATTGTACACCAGTTTTTCTTCAGACCTGGTGAATTGGTCCCAAATCACTCATCATGCCATAGTTTAAACATTGATTGATGCCTTTTACAGGATAGATTTGACCACTTTGTCCTTCTCATGTTCTGTAGTGTAGTTTGAAACTCTTCTCATGAACCACTGCTTTCCAGCAGTTCAGACAGTAACTGTTTAACTGAAAAAATAAGTAACTTCTGGCCATTGTCTGAAAATCTCAAAAGAATTCATACAAGAAATCAGTGTAATTGGTGTTAGCTGACTGTAATACCTGGCCTGTGAACTTCAGCAGTTCAGAAATTCAGTCTTTACATGCAGCTTTTCCTGTCAGCTCTGTGGCACATGGTGGTAGCATAGAAGAGATTTGGGGTCAGGAAAAACTCAAACACTCCACTGTACCTGTCACTGTGGGTTAGCACTGAAATGTGAAAATGTTATAGGTATTTTTCCTCCATTTAATTGCGCGTGGTACATCACTGCTTAACAAGTGCATATCCATGGCTATAATAAAAAAGCCTTTATTTGCTCTAATGAGGCTGAAGAAATTGGAGAGCTACTGTTACTGTTCAAGTGTATGTTTAGGTTTACTCCAGAAACATTAGGACTGTAACTGCAGAGGGCAGGCAGGCTGGGAGCAACTCTCTGTAAAATACAGTTCAGAATTCTCTATGGAAGTGGTGGGGTTTGCCAGTATTAAGGTTGAAATATTTTTACTATGTTGGTAGTATCTTGCCCTTTACATTATGTACTAGGAGTAGCACCCAGTAGATTATTTTGATTAGCATTCCACTATCACTATCAAGGTTTCTAAACACAGTAGAATGACCTTTAGGTTTTAACAATGAACAATGCTCCTGGTTCATGCTACTTGCTCTAAAACAGTTGGTGAATGTGGTTAACATGACCTCCTAAAATACACACGGTAGGTGGGAGGAGGGAGAAACCCCAAAACATTTTCATAAGGGCAGTGTTTTTGAATATCAAATTGTACTCTAGATGTAAATATCAGCTATGCTGAGTAGATGATATGTGATTCCATGTTTGAGTGCCTGATGCTTGTCTGGATCAGAACACTTTGACAGCTGAGCTATCATGTGACAAAGCCATTGCTTCGAGTCATACTTTTTTAGAAGGAATAATGAGGTTTTAAGTAATATTTTGGCTTTGCAGCTCAAAGTCAAGCCTCTGTCTACAAAAGAAAATTGCTATAGATGTTCTCATCCCCAGCAGTAGAAGTTATTGTTTATCATTTTGGTTTTTATATGAAGCTGTCTGGTTAAAGGAAATTTTGGGATGAGATAGGTTGATTTCTATTCTTGTGATTAAGAAAGTTAAATAATTTTGGTTAAGGAGATATGTTTACCACTACAGATAATGAAAAGATAAAGCTATGTTATCCTGTTGTTTCCTGTCTTTTCCCCAGCAAGCCCTAACAATTGGGAATATTGCATTCTGCAGAAATAAATACTTTGAACTTGCATTCTGTGGGATAAAATTCAACATCCCTCTTAAACGAATGCTGTGTCTGATGCACTTTAAAAGGATCTGTTGCCAAATTTCACATCTCTGAAAACAGAACTGTTACCAAGAATGGGATATCCCAAGGAGCACTGTCATGTTCAGTTAACCAGCAAGGCCTATTTTTAGTCTTTAGTTTGGAGTCTGACCAGAGCATTCCTTCTGTAGTGGATCTGTACAGCTTGAGTCCCTCTTTCTTTGGAACTTGTTTTCCATTACTTAGCTTTGTTTTGTCCAACATGGGGTGAAAGAAGGAAATTAAATGTTAGATACATTACGTCACATGGCTATTTTTAAATGAATGTGAAGGAGTAAGAGTTTCAGTAGACAGTTAACTTGCAATTCTTTTTTAGTCTAAAATACCAGGTATGCATCTCTACTGTCTTTGCAGGTATCTAGACTAAATCCAAACACAAACTGTGCCAAAATTCTAACACACGCTTATTTGGCAGCTATGTTTTCGTGGTCCTGACAGGGTTAAAATACTGCTGCACATTTGAGATTGGTGTAATAAACATGTAGAGCGGGGAATATAAATCCGTTTGAAAATTAGTTCCTTTATTTACAGATGTGACACTGGTATGTTAACACTGAAATGCATAACCCTTATGCTCTCATATTTCTGAAATGCTGGTGACGTTAGGAATGTTCTTTGCTGACTGTATTAGCAGATCAACACATTTGAAAGTCTCCAAGCATGGCCAGCTACAGAGAAGAGTTCATGTTAGGTCATGTGAAAGTTTGTCTAGGCACTGATAACTGATTTGTCACGGAATGGTTCCCTGCTTGAATTTGGTTATTGTAATAGTATAATTATAATGTACTTTAGAAATTGCACTCTCCTATAACTAAAACATTTATTTTTAGATTTAGAAGAGAAATTCCTCATACATGCACTACCTGTTGGCTTTGTTCATTGTATCCAGCAATTTTTTTTATTCTCTCACAAGTTGTATTAACCTTTAATCATTTCTATGTGACTGTGTTTAAAGCTTGTTTAATACAATGAAGTCTAAATACAAGTTCTGATTATTAGCCGAATTTGAAAGGAAAATGCCATGTTGCTAATGATCTCTTTGTTACTAGGTGGTGTAAAGCTGATCAGCTTGGCCTGTGGAAATCAGCATGTTTGGGCCTGTGACACCAGTGGTGGCATTTATTTCCGAGTAGGAACTCAACCTCTTAACCCAAGCTTGATGCTTCCCGCGTGGATAATGATTGAGCCACCCATACAGGTAAAATGTTGGTTACAATTCTTTGTAACCCCGTGATGCTAAACAATAAAACAGTAATTTCAGAATTGATGGAAAACAGTAGAGCCAGGTTTTATAGTAGAGTGTAGCATTGGGCTATGCCCTGAGAACCTTCTGTGTGCTAAGCAGGAGGCTGGATGGGCAAACAGCACAGAGCAGAGGGTGTGGGAAGGCTCTGCTCGAATGGCATGGTGCTGAAGTGCCTGCCTCCCTTTTCCTTATCCTCACCCTTGTGAGTCTGGGATGCTTACTAGGGTGTTGTGCCTGAATTCATGGACTTTCCTTGTCGTGCAGTGCTTTGTAAGCCTGCAGTACAAATGCAGCTCTTTTCCCTTGTTCCCAGAATGGGTAAACTTTATATCCTTCCTACCTGCCAGCTGAGAGGATCAGAGTTGAAAGAAGCCTCCTAAAGCAACCTGGAAGCATATTTGGAAAATACAAAAATACAGAAAACTGACAAAATCTATTTCTTCAGTGTCTGTTTTTTGTTTGGTTTTTGGTTGTTTTCTTTTTTAATCTCTCCTTAAACCACAGTGCTTGCTTTCATTGCTGCTCTAATACTTTGCAAGTTAATCTATGAAATGGGAGTAGTTTCTCTTGTGGTTTGGGACTGCTGCAAAGGAGCTGACCTCTGACTGCTGAATTCATTCTTTACTCCTTGGCACGAAATTGCTTGAATTGAACTGTCTGCTGACCTAGCACAGTAGCACTGGATGTGTTTGCATACTTGATTGACATTCTATGATGTTACAGCATTTCTCTCAAAGATTTTGAAATGTGTGGTACTTTCAAAAGTACACATTAAGAAATAGAAGTAAATCTGTGGCAGTGGAGTTGCAATCATTTATTTGGTTTTTACATAATTTGCTTTTAGTTCTGCTTATCTCTCATCAGCCAGTTTTTGGCTCATGTGACTGTGACTGTGACCCTGTATCTCAGGGTGTAACAGCAAAGAAGGGCAGGGGAACAGGGAAATGAAAACTGCATCCTATCAATTAGCACAACACTGATTAGATGACTAATTCTGTACAGGGAATGTGGTTCTGGAGAAATGGTACCCTGCTTTTGCAGAAGACTGATAAATAGGTGCCAGTATCTGTTGCAAAAAGGCCTTGGTTACAGTGCTTGTTCTTGGTGTGCTGCAAGTAGGTCTTTCAATGTAACACCTTGTCCCTGCTAACGAGGGGGTTGGGCAGCAGGAAGATGAGACAGCGAGACTGAAGGTGTCAGTAATGTCTCCTATAAATGTAGTATTCTTAAAAAAAAAGAGGAAGAAACATTCCATTTAAACTGAGTGTGCCAAGAGACAGAGAATTAAACTTGTGTACTGTCTTCTTACCAAAGGTCTATCCAGGAAAATAGCCCAAAAAGCTGTTTCTCTATGCTGATACTATTTTCTGTCTACCAAGTGATTCTCTACTCCTCCACTGAAGTAGAATAAATTACTTAATACAAAGATATTTACAAGAATTGGGATTTGCTGTGGCTCGCGATTTGGCAGTGACTTACTTATGTAGAAAGTGGACAAGGTTGAAAATCAAATTATTTCCCATTATCTTATCAACAAAGCTGGATGATGTTGCCTTCCAAAAATTATAACCTTCTGATACCCAGAGCAGTGTCATTCCCTTTCCTGTTATCTTGCCAACTCCTGACATGGCAAATTCAATGAGTCAATATGAAGGGGCAAGATTTCAAACACTGCTTGCAGAGAAGATGAAAACTTACGGGTTACATGCTTGTTTTGAGACAATTCTGGGATGTTAAAACAAGTCATTAAAGGAACAGCTATTCCTGCTTTTGCAGAGGTTTAGTGCAAAATGAGAAAATATGTGAACTTTAAAAGTATTTCCAAATACTAACTTAGTATTTGGAAAACAAATATTACATGATGTCTGAAGAGTGAACTATTAAGTGAACAATATTTACTTATTAGGAGCACCTTACTGTTCTGTCCCTTAATTGACTTTGACACAGTTAATGCTGCTTTGCTCTTACGTTCAGAACAACAGAAATACTGTAATAAGTATTTGTGAATGATTCAGCCATTTTCTGTTTGAAGAAGGAAATCAAAATTGCTTTTCACTTGCTTCAAATACAGGAGCACTCTCAAATAACATAATTTAAAACCAGCTATGGATATTTCATTCCCTAGTAAATGTCAGAGCCAATATGACTTGCCTATCCCAGATCTCATGACTCAGGAGCAGCTTGTGAGCAGCTGCAGACTCTGCTTTTATGGTGCCACTTCTGCTTAAAGGAGTGCTGCAGTTGCACAGCATTCATCTTTGCATAACTTCACAAAGGTATTCAGAGACTACAGTTTTGATGAGATTTTGCTCATGCTAAAATGAGTGAATATGATTGAAGTTCAGTCTTTCGCTATGTGCTGTTGTATTTTTTTCTTAAATCAAGACTAAACCCATTCTCATTGAGTCTTCCCTCTGTACCTCCTTACTGAAGCGTCTCTTGAGATGAATTATAACATTATATGTTCTCTGCCCTCCTTCTTTTTTATTTTATCCAGTACTTCAGAAGTGGTTGATAACATCATTAGAGTATCTTGAGCAGTGCTAGTTTATATATAGCTGTTTTCTGTGATTCATCAATTCGGTTCTGCAGTCTTAGAAGTAAAATAATTATGTGGCTAAGCAGCTTTTTGGAAGCTGCTTCAAGGACATTGACAAAACCGATCAAAATGCTTTGATGAAATTATTTTAGATCAGGAAATAAATGTTCTTCCATTCTGTTGTTAACATGCAGGATAAAACTATAATCTATTGTAACATGTCTCAAAATGCATACAAATTTTTACATATATAAAAAATCTAATTTAAAAAAAACCCAGGAAATAGAAATATTATTCGTATAGATAACATAGAGTATCTTTTTATATGTGTGTATCTTTATTATGATGTAATGCTTTTCTGATTCTAGCCTAAAGGAACAATAACTAAAAATAAAATAGAAAAATAGTATAGACTAATTTAGATTATTAAAGAGTAGAGCTTGATCAAAAGGTAAAAGTCTTTAAATTGCTTTCAAAGGTCCCCCCAAGTTGAACTGTTTTAGAATAATTCTTTGAACATTTCAGCTTTGATTTCTGGTACCTTCTGAAAAAGATGCTGGGGCAAAATCTGATCTTGAGAAACTCTTCCCACAGTTTAAAAACCAGCCTTAAAAGCCACCTTCTCAGATTTACATTAAGGCACCTATCAGATAAACAACTTTATCTGAAGAAATTAAAGGAAACAGAACAAATATTTGTAATGAGTGTCTAATCATCTACTCGTAAATAATCAGCCTTACTCTAAAAATGGAGACATTTTATTGTCACTGCCTTAATTGCTGCTCTTTGCTCATTTGTAACCAAATTTCATAGAGAATGGAATTGAAAAAGTGATGTTATTAACTCCAGAGGTCTGTTTAAATATCCACATAGCTTGTCTGAACTACGGAGTCCAAGGGGTTTGTTTAAGGAAACATTTGGCTACTGCATAAAACTTTGATTCTCAGAGTCTCAGCAGGTGACCACTGCTTGGCTTAGTTTGCATAAAATTGTCACCTGCATTTTGTGTGTTTCAAGTTAGAGAAACTTTTGCTTTATTGTTCTTCCCATAAACATCCTGGTAATTGTGTCTCTGTACTTTAAGCTTGATATTACAGGTAAGAGAAGTTCTTATAGATAGTAGAAAGTACTGATATAGGAGGAGCTATTTTTTTCTTGCATACAGACTAACAAAAACTAAATTAAGGCTGTTCATACTTTCACAGTAATTCAGAAATTATTAAAACTACAAAGCAAATGGTAGTCTAAAAATACCATTTAAAATTTAGGCAAATTATCTGTAATTCTGAAAAATCAATACAGGATAGGTTTAACTTCTTGGCATTACCTTACATTGAACATATGTCAAGAAAAGGTAAGGAGTTGGTTGTGCCTTACAGATGAATGTTGACTTGCTAGAAGTGATTGTCATCATCTTTGTTTTGTTTCCTTTATGTACATAAAATTCTGCTTACCTCACAGAACATTTAATGTGGATCTGGGGACTCTCTTCTTCTTCATCTGCCTTGCTTTTGCATTTCTCAGTGAGACTGCTGTTGTTACTAAGGCCAGTTCTGCATTAAGTGGTACTTAGAGGAGGAAGTGGTGAGCAGTCCTCAAGATCAGATTTTGCCAGTAAGCTGAAATGTAGGAAGGGTTTGTTTGAAATTATCTTGAATATTTAGAGGGGAAGGAATTTTTTCTGTTGAAAATGCTTTATAACTTCAGATTCATCTATGCTACTTTTAACATCTTTGTCATGGAACTCTCTTCTTCCTAGTGCAATATCTACATGCCTGTTCTTTCCAAGTGCAATGGTTTTCACTAGCTCAGACCAGCTTGCTTTGCTCAGCCATTGCACAGACAGCTGAGTTACCATGAGTTCTGTTCTGGAGCACTAAGATGAGATTCAGAGGAAGTATCTTTTATCAACCAAAGTCTGATTAAGTTGGAAAAGTAATACACTCATTCGGCCTGTTTCTCTGTAGACCAGACTAACTAGTCTGTTGTTCTATATATCTTCACTCATGTGAGGCCTCTGGAGACATTAATAGGGAGAAGATTTTCCTGGAGGACTGCACTTTTCAAGATGATGTAGAGAGAAAAGCTGTTTGGCAGTAGTAAGAGCAGCTGTCTCAAGGTGGGTTGCAAATAAGTATAGGAGATCAAAGCTTCTGCAGCTGTGTCTTTTGTTTAGCTGATTTAGAATGCCATAATGTTTAAGTTCAAGTCTGTGCTATTCTTCACAGGCATGCCTATCTTAAGTAATTGTAAGTTATATAAAAGGTGCTTTTAGAGACTGAAAAAATGCAATTTCAGCATTTGTTCTGAAGTTGCCTCACACTGATTCCATTGCTGAGCATAGTGCTTATTATCTTCCTCCTTGTTGCTAGTTAAGAGAAGTGCTGTCACTATATTTCACTGTATTTTGCTGCTTTGGAGTCTTAGCCTTCTGATAGTTGTTTTAAGGCACTGCTATCGCCGTGTTCAGAAAAGCGTGCGTGTGGCCTGTCATGGGAGATAGCAGTTCTTATCAGCACCAGAAGCTTCAGATCGCAGAAAGTGCCCAAACTGCAGTACACCCAGAAAATTCAGTAGGCAATCTTCCCATGTCCTTCTAAAATGTGATCTCAAGGTGGTGTATTTGCTTTTTGACAGGACTGGTTACATTTAAAACAATTGTGGGAAAGACAACCTTCAGTTTTCATACTTCAGTTTGGTAATTACTTGGCACTTCCTCGTACCTGCAACTCTTCCAGTATTCCCGTATTTTGGTTAGTTAACACAGAATTAGACATTTAATTATTCTTCAGAGAGATGAGGAAATATATTTAACATTCAGTTGGGCAAATAAAGTAACCACAACTATCATTAACTATTGAGAGTTTTTTCAGAGTTATTCTATTCAAAAATGAAAGCACCATGGTATAAAATTCATGGTTAGAGGATGATCATCATGATTTGGCAGGTACGAGCTGTGGTTGCACAGAATAAGGAGAGACACCCTGGGATATCTGCTGGACACATCAGACCGTTTGACCTTGAATTAGGAGCTTGAAGGCCCCTCCCTATAACCCCCAAAAACGCTTTCTCTCCTTGGTAAGGTATTTAAGTTTCAAAAACTAAAGAGGCCCACTTTACAGGCATAGGCTGCATGACAGGGTATTTTGCTGATGCTCATTAAATGTGTGTTTATAAAAAAAAATAATAAAAGCCTTGGTTACTCAGCTTTGCTTATACAAGGTTTTTATTACCTAGTGTTTAAATTATATTCTGTGTCCTGGGAATTTAAACTTAGTGTTTACTTAACACACATTTCTGTAAATAATTAATTCTTATTCTCCTAACAGTTCAGTTCATCAGTATGTTATTAAATATACCTGTAGTGGTAATTACAGAGGGCTTATCTCCTACATTACAATTTATAATCTTAGTTATGAAACAGTGTGACCAGAAGACAATTGGCAAACCTGAGTAGGCCTGAAGTATGTGTGGTCTCTAAAGTGGTTATATGAAATTTAAATTATTTATTTTTTTAATTACTTCTAAGGTACTTTTAAGTACTCAGGTGTACTAAGTAGTTTTAAAGTATTTTATGGTTCTGTTGAGAACATGTTGAGTAGTTGCATAGGTTTGGTTTGATCTTTTCTATTAATTAATACCATGTATTGTTGTCTTTTCCATGTGTTTTCAAGAAAAAACGCTGGAATAAAAAATTTAGAGCTAACAGAAGGGAGAGGTCAAGGGATTTACTCCTTGGCTTTGCTTTGTCTTTCAGATGGTGCTAGTCATAGACAAGAGATATCTCCTTGGTTGGAAATACCCAACTAAGACCTTTGTCCCTTTTATTCACTAAAAAAGTGAATAGAAAGTGGTGCAAAGGGTCCTATTGTTGGTCTAAGGCTTCTGAGGAAAATAATGCTCCAGTTTTACAGACAATAAATAGTTAATTTTTCTGACAATTTATTGCCAGCTTTAAAGACTGTGTACACGTGGCATAAAGGAAGACCAGACATAGATTCATTTTTCCTGCTCCTGTATATTGCCTTGAACTTCTCTGCAGAGAAAAAGGCAGCACTTAATTTAGCAAACTAATGATGAAAGGGCTTTACAACCTTCATTTAAATGGACTTCAGAAAATAACGTGTAAATAGGTCTATACTGGGAGACAGTCTCTCTAAGTTGCATTCTTTGTTTGTTATCCTCACTAGGAGGGTCTGGATGCTGTTAGTCATGGAAACAGGTTAGTCTGATACACTCGTAATGCTCAAAAGTGTGAGAAGTATCCCTGATGTGACCTTCTTACAGCCTGGCCTGGACCAGCTGAAGGTGTTTCTGATTTGTCTTTTGAAGCAAGGAGAACATTTGTCCTGAATGTAGCCACCAACCTCTTACAGAAAGGACTGGGCTCAGACAGACTGATAATGTTATGTTTAGTCTTCCTTATCCTGGGTATTTGTAGCAGAACAGAGATAATGGAGGTTTGCTGGTACATGGACTCTGTGCTCCTGAAAAGTGACGTGGAAAATGTTCTGGTAACTTTTTGTGTGTGCGTGTGTTTGTCCTTTCTTCTTTGACAAGGAACTTTAACCATTTGAGTTCACCTGTGACCAATAAGACAAAAATTCTGAGTGTTATGTAGGGGAGAGTGTGTGGGGGAATGTGTTAGTTTTTACTTTGGATTTTGTTTAATACTATTGTGTAAGTTAAATTCTTACACTGAAACTTACTTCTCTGTGGTTTGCAGAAAGAATCCTTACACAGAATTATAAAGCTAATGGAGACAACTTGATAACTTAAATGTATTTAGCATAGACATTGTTTCTTGATATAATTTAACAATTTGCCAGTTATGTGATTACTTCAACGTTATTTCATTTTATCAACACTGTTTTCACAATAGACATGTGGCAAGCTGGTTTTCATTGTTTTTATTTGTAGCAGGCAACAAATAGATCCACAGCTCTAAGTATATTGCTTTAATGTTGAGAAGGACATAGTTGGTAGTGTTGCAGTCCAATTGCAGTTGCAATTCCTCAAATCAAAAGACAGAAAGTGACTGGGGTGTTTGTAGCCAAGGCCCAAGACCAGAGGATGGGGAATCTGCATTCAGATCTGACTAGTTGAAACAGTCACACTTGGGAGAATTTTAGAGTTTAGAAATATTTGGCAACCCTCGTAGTAGAAAAACAACGTTCCACAATTTTTTATCAAAAAGCACTGGATCCATGAATGATCTGTAACACGTTGATCTCTCACAGTGGTGATTATATTGTGGATAAAGGTATACACAGAGTTTGGTGCATCAGAGCAGGAAGGCTGCGGGACTGCTACAAGGCTCTTTAAAATTCCAGATTCTCCAGTAAATTACAAATAGGACATGTTTCACAGTCAAGGTTTATAAATCTCATGAATGCTGTTGGAAGTTAAACCAGCTGAGTAAGGGCTACGCTGAAAATTTATCAATTTTCGTGGTTATCAGTCTCTGAAACGTTATCAGCAGATTTATGAATTTGCAGAGATCTCTCTCTTTAGTGCTGTGAGAGAACTCTATTTAACCTTTAACTGCAGCTGTAGAGATTTTCTTGTTAAGTAACTTATAAAATACTTAAAGCATGCTTATGGTAATTAAAACGTCTTGAAAATGGGAGATAATGTCAGCATGATTGTTCTAAGAAAATAGTACATTATGTCAAGAAAATTTAAAATTAATTTTATCCACCTTACTGTGGTAGCCATGAGAGTACCTTCTTGTTGTAGATAGCTGCTTTCTAGGTAAAAAATAATCCAGAAGTCAAACGTTTACAACAGACTCTAAGAATTGCCTGTATTTGTTTCCAGTGGCTTGTCCCTGGTTTGTGCCAAAAGCTGCTGTATATAATGATGTCACTATGTGTCCTGTCAGTTGTGTCCTTTACTGGCTGTTCCACAGCAGAAAGCTGGGGATAGAGGAATTGCCTGGATCCTTTGCAATAGGAGTGAGAGGATTGTTTTATTGATGAGAGGTTATCAGAAAGAGCTGAGTAGCCTGAGAAGGAAGAGAAGCTGGAAGTGAAATACCCAGAGAAGTTGGGAAACTTAAGGATGAAATGAGCTCACTTAGAAAAGCAGAGAATGAGAAGAATATTTGGCCAAACTTTTAAACACACTATTTTGAATTTGATGATTATCATTTGTTTCTTAGATGTGTTGGTCATGCTGAATAGGGTAGAAGTAATTGCTTTGATTACACTTGAGCCTGCAGTGGCATCAGGAGCAATTAAGCTGAGATTCTTGCAACTCCTTTTGTGGCTCTCCTTTTGGATGTTTCCTCTGCTTTTCTTAGCTTCCACTACCTGTAAATCTGTAATAATCTGTAAAAATCTGTAATAATGTAATAATAATAACAATGTAATAGTCTGTAAAAATCTATAGTAATGCACAGGTAGTAGGCAGTAGGTTTAAGCACTTGGTAAGTCTTTTTGGATGGAAATACTCCTCCAGCTCTTCCTCAGAGAATTCTCTTGTAGACAAATGACAGTAGAAGAGGGACGTGGGATCCTGATATACGAGACTGGGGAGCAAGGTGCACAAATCCCAACAGATTAGCAACAAAAGTCCCACCAAGGTGTCAGGCACAGTTTGGGACAAGCCCTGGCTGGAACATCAAGTGTATTGCAGAGCACAGACACTGTCAGCTTGTGGTGTGAAGGACATGAGGGAAAGGTGACAGAAAGTCCTGAATCTGGGGAAGATGTGGCTATTTAGAAGAACATGGTAAGAAGGAGATAAGTGGATTTAAAAAATAAAATGTAAAAAAAAAAAATCAAAGGCAAAGGTCTCCTGTTGATGCAGTACTTCAGCTTGCACAAGTTAATGGCTGCCCAGCTCCCTTGTGTGAAAACATGGGACTGCAAGAGCAGAAGTGTGACCAGGGATGTGATGGAGCAGGAAGCTGCACAGGAGTGAGGCACTGCCCCATGGCAGCGGTGTGGGGAGTGAGAGCCAAGGTGGCTGTAGAAAGAAGCAAATAAGAAATGGAGGGGGGAAATGGAAACTGGGCCAGGAGTAAGGATCACTCCCAGCAAAGGGGCAGAAAATCCAAATTGGAAAATGTGTGGGGTTTGGGGGTGTTCTTAGTGTGGTTTGGGTGTTTGATGGGTTGTTCAGTTGGTTTTGGATATGTTTGGAGGTTTTTTGGAGTGGTTTGTTGTTTTGGGGTTGGGGGTTTTTTTGTTGGTTGAGGTTTTTGTTCAAGACATTAGTTTAATACCAATCTGAAAGTAGCTAAGCAGCTATGTATTCTATGTAGTCAGTGCTTTTCAAGACAATTAGTGGCTTTACTTTTAAGTGTTCAGACTGCAGCCACTTGTGAATTTACTGTGACCACAGGTAAATACTTGATCAAGCCTCTACCAGCCTCAGGCTTCCAACAGAGGGCGAATACCTAATGAGAAGAAAAACATGAGAAGATAGTCTGTCAAGGGCCTTGAAACCTGAATAGACAGGATTGATTTGGTGATGCAAGTCAGACTTGGTTGTAGCTTGACCCAAGTCAGCACCAGAATTTTAAAAGCAAAACCAAAGCAGGTAACTGTTATGTACACAGAATGCCCATCTGGGACTGGGTTGTGTGCTTATATATACATGCAGATCATGCTTTTGTATCCATTGGTTTATACATACAGAGAGGTACTTGTTCTATTTAGCACTCTGGAAATTGCAGGGAATGCAGTGCTGCTTTGTGAGGAGATGATGCATTTCAGACATCATACTGTCTTCTGCAGTGCTTTTACTAGGCTGGTGTGGAGAAAAACTTTATTTAATATCCATGTTTTTTTCAAAGTACTTGTTTTGCAGGATATTTGCAGTCATCCAACCTGATTGGATGATATATTTTGCTACAAAATCATGATATTATGTCAGTACCACTGATTTTGAACAGTAGTTAAGGCAAATCTCTGTAGAAGCAGGTGGAGTAAGGACATGCCTAGGAGCAGAATGGGGAGTGTTTCACTTGTGTTTGCCAGTGGGTAGTGTTGGGGATCCTCTCCTGCAGGTGTGGCCACTCCAGTACTGCAGTGCTCTGCAGTGAGTTCCATGGCTGTATTCCTGTAGAAAGGAGTACAGGCAAGAAGGCACATCATCATTTCATTGCAAAGAGGAGACATTCAGACTGTAGAAATGGATTGCTTTAGAATATGCTTAGAAATAGAGTGCAGATTTAATAATGTTAGGAAAACTTTCTGTCAGGCAAGAGGAAAATACTGCATTTTGTGTATTTCATTGGAAGAGCTCCCTCTTCCAACTTGCAGTTGAAACTATCTGATAGGAATAGCAGTGGTTAATCCAATACTAACGTTATTAGACTTGAATACTGAACATGAAATATGAATGTCATTATCAGTAATGATACATTCATTCATGTTCCTTTTGTACTTACAAAGGGTTCAAGTGCTTATAAAATTGATAATTTTGTACAATAGCACATAAAATATCAGTTACATTTCTCCCTGCCTTTCGTATCTGGTAAATATTTTATTTCTCTTGTGTACATCTGTGAAAAACAAATGCTACAATAGTACAAAGATACAGTAGTACAAAGTTTAAATACTGTGCTTAATTTTTATAGCCAGTAGGAATCAACTTGGTCAGCATTCATTCAAGTCCAAATGATCAGATGTTGTGGGCAATTGATAGCAAATGGAATGTCCACGTACGAGTTGGAATTACAGATGAAATGCCTGTAGGTACTGACTGGGAACATGTACCAGGTAAAAATCAATACATCAATTCCTTCTTGTTTCTGCCATTTTTCTCAGTGTTTTTTTTTTTCTTTTTTTTCTTTTTACATTGTAAGTTGGATAGTAATGATTTTCTTTTTTTTTTTTTTTTTTTGCAATCAAGTGTTTGATAAGGGTTATCTTTTAAAGAAGACCTTGGTTTTACGTAAAAACATTGAGTAGTTAACTGGGAGAAATATGATGTTTTAAAATTAATTTCTGTTGTGTTATTTCAGGCTGCTGCCACTTAATTAGTAAGTGGTACAGTTCCCTTTCAGTTAAAACTAAAGCAGAATTCCTAAGCAGCAGGGAGACTCTTGTGCTGTGGGGTTTGTTATTTAATTGTGATATCACATGAGGTTTCTACCTAGATGTGGGTAACAAAAACTATTTTGCACATCTTTCTACTAATCCTGCATGCTGGATATGTTGTAGGTTATGTAATGACACTTTTGCCTTGTCTTTAAATAAAACTAAATTTTATTTGTTTCCTTCTAAATAATTCTGCATTGATGCTGTGTGCTTTTTAAAGATTTGTCACTGCATTAACTCACGGCACTTAGTTGCAGAGTCCTCTTGTGAAGAGAGGGCAAGAGTCCACAATATCTGTAATGTTAACCATTTTTAGACAAATTAAGATTGTGATTGTTGGTTTATTTCCCATGTGGTAGCCACATACAGTGAGGGCTCCAAAAGCATGTTTTGAAAGTCCTCTAATTGGATGTTGTTTGTGGATGTGGCCACATAACAAATTATATCCATGCTGGGATAACCCTTATGGTCAATGGATGCAGGGAGTACCAAGTCTGCAGTTAGAAAGCTTTTTTGTTCACCAGTGCTTCATGTAAGAATATATAAAAACTATTATAGTCTTAATGTCTGCTCTCAGAGTACTTCCTGCAAGTGTATTTAGTGTCTAGGAAAGGCTGATTATTCCCTCCTCATGTCCAATTCCCTGTAGGTTTGCAGGCCTGCCAGCTGGCTCTAAGCACCAGGACTGTGTGGGCACGCTGCCCCAACGGAGACGTCGCGCGCCGGTACGGCATCACTGACAAGAATCCTGCGGGGGACTACTGGAAGAAGATTCCTGGGAATGTCTCACGTTTAACAGGCAAGTTGGTTCTGCGTGACAGTCTGTCCAAAATATTGTGATGTCTGCTTTGAGTTCTACCTGATGGTGCTCAAGCTGACCATATGCAGGGAGAGCTGCACATACTGTGTTTCACCAAGGGTGTTTTTATCACATTAGTAAAAGCCTTCTCTGGGTATAATTGGGAAAACAGATCCAAATATTATTTATTCAATGTTTAGAATTGGAACTTGCTACTATAATTAAAAGATGGATAATTTATGCTTTGCAGTGACCCCTCTAGATGAACTGTGGGCAATCAGTACTTCAGGATCTCTGCTCCAGCGCCTCACTAAGACCTTTAGCCATTCCCATAGTTTGCAGAAAAATAATGACACCTCTGTTCTGCTTCACCCTGATGATTTGGAAGATGAATGGGAAGTGATATGAAGTCTGTCAAGCTTGTGAAGCAGTGAAAAAAACAGGACGACAGAATTTCTGTAATGTATGTACAGAATATGGGATCTAAAAGCCACTCATTGGACCTGTGATATTAGCACTTTTGTATTGGAAAACTGACCTGTTAAATAGCCCCCAAGCTGTGAGTTTTGATGTTTGTTACATATCTTTTGGGAGACTCTTTAGGTGTGGCATACTGCAATTGTTATACCGTACTACTGTAGAAGCTCCTTTGGAAATATAACTCTTTAAGTTAACCTTACTAGCAATGAAAGTGAATACTTCACAACAGCATGCAACTAATGTACTGATTTTGAGAAGGAATTCTGTTGCATTAAATATTTCTCTACAGTGGAAACATTAAACATTTCTCAATTTCTTCTTGTATTTGAAACTCCATACCATACTAATGGGATCACTCCCTGACTCTTGTACATATATTTAGAATTATTTTTCCTTGCAGCATGGAAGAAAATATGCTGAAGTATTTCTTAATAAGATCTGAGAACATCATGATTACACAGTATTGTTAGAATTAACTGAGTTTGATCCATTTCCGTATAAATAATTGCAAGGCTATACTAACCTTCCATTTCCAGAAATTTTGTTCATAATTTGGGCTTCATTCACAAGGTAGAGATTTGGATTACACCTAATATGAGGGGGACTTTTGCCCATTTCCATAGCCATCAGGAAGCTGACAGAGCTTTGAGGCTGAGTCCCAGTTTGAAATAAGAAGAGGTCACTTGTTGGGTTTGTAGTACAAAGCAGGAATGTACAAGGCAGCTTTCATAATTCCTGTTGTGCTGTATTTGTGCCTCCAGCCAGTGCTTTAACATTTGGACTCATATTGTTTTGAGTACCAAACTTAGAAGTATTAAGAATAAAATGGTAATTGATAGAATTACCTATATATCCCATTAAAAATTGTGATATTGTGAGAAAATACTTAACAATATTCTTATTTTTAGCTATGTTAGCTAAATTTTGAAGTGTCTTATACTTAACAGATATTGCAACAGAAGTATGTGATGAACTGGGAAGTAACCTAAGTTAATCATTGCAGTTTATTTTTCTTTATACTAAATCTTCTTTGAAAGATACCTCATCTTTTTTAAGCAATAGAACTGTACATGAGAGAACCTGAGTTCAGTATGTAGGCGGAGGAGTTATTTTGTGTTTGTTTTAAGCTTCTAAATCATCAGAATGTTTTAAGCAGCTGCTAACCAATACTGTAAAAGAGCCAGCTTCAGGAAAGGCCAAGAGTTGAAAAGTGGGGATGTTTCTGTTTTCAGAACTTAACACAAATGGAAAAGGATGTGTTTTCTTTTTAACCTTTGTTGTCTTTCAGAATAGTTCATGCTTGTGCTGCACTGAACTTGGAACAAACATGGTGCAAGGTGAGAACTGGTGGAGAGAGAACCAAGTTATGTCATTTTTTTTTTTAGTAGCACATTTGGTATTGGCTGTCAGTTCTCAGTTGAATCTCAGTCCTACAGGAAGGACAGATTTATTTCCCTTTTACAGATGATATGTCTGTTTCTTTGCTAGCTCATCTCCATACAGAGATTACCCCAGAGATATTCTTTTAGCCTGTCTGGAAGTGGATGGTAATGGAATCAGCTTGTGAAGTAGCCCAGTCTGCTTTATGCAAGCATAGCTTGGTGTCTTGAGGACCCCAAAGAAGCTGAAATTCAGCTTAAAAATATCTTATGGCAACTCCCAAGTCAATCACTTTGGAGAAAACATGAGAAAGAACAACTTCCTGTGAGCTCCAAGCACCAAATGCTCAAGTACAATGGCATTATTTAATAGTGACACTTTTGTATTACATTTTTCAAAGTCATCTTAGTAATGGTTTGAGCTTGCTAGTTGTTTATTTACTGTACAATAATGTTCCTTGCTATGGTCGTTAATATTCAGTTGGTGTCAGGAGCTCTTACAGACTACTTTTTAGGGTAGTTTCAACAAAATTAGGATGGGTTTTTTTACTTTTATTTCTGTATTTAGGTTTTTGGTTTTGTTTGTGCTTTAAGACAAGTGCAATAAATTAGATTTTTAAGAAATAAATTACTGTGGTAAGACTCATCTTTTGTGTGATTTACAAGAGAATTCTCTATGTCTGGCAATTGTGAAGGACTGTGCTTATGAAATCCTTCCCTAATGTTCCCCCAGACAACATGGTAATGACAATGTAAGGACCTGGATGCTGTGAAGTTTGTTTTTGTTTTTTTTAATTGTGACAGGTGTGTCAAGCCAGCAAAATGTTCATCATTCAAGCAAAGACAAACACGTCTCATATTTGAATATTAAGCTTGTTGCCTCCATATTAAGATAGTCTTGCTGTAATAGAAGTAAACAAATTTCTTTCCTTACATGCTGAACAAAAACTGCATGTTGAATATTTTAGCTCTCAGTGAAAAATATGCATTTGTGGTTCCAGCTAGAATATGGTCCAGCAGAAAATGGTGATTGTACCACGTGTGCTGTAACTGCACCCTTCCTTGAATTATTCATTATCTGAGGACTTCCTGTGTTTCTGGCATTTTGCTGGAACTGCAGCTGGGGCTTAAAAGAGAACACCTTGGCTTGGCTTCCCAAAGGAGAGAGCTGTTTCCTGAGTCGGGACCTGGGTAACTTCACACACGAGAACATAACAGTGATTAATGAGGCTTCTGACTCCTAAACACACTTCCAGCCCCAGGAATCCTGTTCAGATTCAGATGGCAGCGTCCTTGCTAATTATCATAGCTTTTATCTTGACTAACTGGTTCAGCTGCTTCTCTGACTCCTGCAGGGAAATAGTAGTCTCCTTACAGCACTGGCTCCTTGCTATTATGCAGGAGTAATCCTGATGTCACAGCTTAAGGAAGATGACCATGATGAGTTGTTGTGAAACCAGCCATCTTACATAGATGAGAAACTCCTGGTTTTGTCTTGCAGCAATAAAAATAAATAGGGTCATGTTAAATGGTACAGAGAAAATCTTTCACTAACAAGTGTCAAAACATATTAATTCCTTAGTTAAGATAGTAGAACTGTTTATATGAAACAGTGCTACTACTAGGAAAATTATAATGAGAAACAATTAGGAACTTGAGTCATTGTCTAAACAGCTTCATTTGTGCAGGTACAAAGTTTCACATGTCTTCAGCCTTCATTACCTGTTCAAAGAAATGGAATAGACTAGGATCCCCCTTCTGCCCACACACTTGTGAACATCAGAACCCCATAACTCCTCTACATTACTTTTCAATAGATGAGTTCTGCCAAGCATTTCAAAGGCACTTATGGGTTATTTTAGACCCATGTGACATTCTGGTTTATATTTTTGTTTTTCTCTTGAAACTCCCTCTAGGAGTTTTAAGAGTGAGCTTTTGCTAGTTGTTTCAGGTAGCTCTGGGTAGATTTCAAGGAATAACCTTGATACACCTTTTCAGTAAATGCTGTTCTGAGTATAAAGACTTGAAGTTCAAGTGTTTGTTTGCCTGTGGCTTTGCCTAGTTAATTAGCAATTAGTGAAGTGTAAATTGTTTATGAAGGTATGGAGTTCTTCTCATTACTTTGGTGTCCAGATTTCAGACTAATTGGCCTTGTCTACATCCCATCCCTACTGTCAGGAGTAGAGAGGTAAGACTGGATTGAGGATTTCCAGCTGTAAAAAGCGAGATGCAAGCTTTTTTCCTCTTGCAGCCTTCCTGAAAGCCAAAGTTACATGTTGGAAACAGTGTTATGGTGGCAAGTAGCCAGCAAAAAAGCTGATGGGTCCTGTGCCCAACAAAGTAGATCACCCTGATTTTTTTGATGAGTTATCGTACTTAACCACTCTCCCGTCAGCAGGGCAGAAGAGAACTTGTAATATATAGTACTAGATTTTATTTACTGGAAAGTGGAAGTTGAGTTGCAGTCATTATCTTTTGTGAATTACTACAACCAGAGCTTCACCAATAAAGATTAAAATGTTTGGATGAATGAAGTTATCTCCCTAGCCTGCTGAATGGCAATATCTGGGTTTATCAGTTATGGATTTCTCACTGCTTGAAGTTGAGATGGGAAGTGAGGTTTGGGTTCAGTGCAGGAAATGTTTTAGAATGTCCTGTGGCTGGTATCACATTAGAAGCTGAAATTACCATAATGATTCCTTTGGTCTTTGAGTCTACCTGACTTGAAACCTATTTAAATATATCTCTTAAATTATTATATTAGCCATAAGGTTAAAATCATACTTGATGCTAGTGGAAGAAAAAGAAGCATAGAAAAAGTAAACATCTGTTTGAGAATCTTTGTGTTCTTATGGATAGTGGACTTTTTATATATGTATATGCACATACATAAAAGATTTTATTTCTGTTCTGTAAAAGCTAATAACAATGATAATAAAATACCAAAAAGTACTAAATCTGCCAAACTGAAAAATGCCCTTTCCATTTTGGCCCTCAGAAATTACTTCTAAATACAGGGATTTTTATAGCCTGTGATTCTGATAGAGGAATTGAATAGTACACAGCTGAATATCACTGAGTAAAACTGCAGTTGCGAATTAATCTTTCAAACATTATTCACTATTTCTGATACTGAAGAAACCAGTGACTTGTTTTTCAATTTTAATATACTTTTCTCATAACCTTAACTGAGATACACTTAGAGCAGATAAAGGAAGGAGAGTTCCATTTGCAACACTTGTGTTTTGAATCTCATATCCAGAGAAAAATGTACCTGAAGATGTGTCCAGAATTTAATAGCATCCTGTGCTTACCATCTTGGGTTTGCACAAGTGACTGTGCTTTATTTGTATTCAGTGAACCTGCTGTCTAATCAGTGTGGGGAGCTTTTGCTGAGAGCTTTCTGCTGTTAAGGGTGTGCAGAGCTATCTTGTGTATGGAATGGAGAAGTGACACAGGTGTTAACATCTCTTAAAGCATGAAATGAGAATACTCAACGGATGACTCCTTGCTGAGGCTGTCACACTGCTGTATTTTTCCCTAAATGTGGGCTGGATGAATTCAGCTAAGCTCTGTTGGGCCAGGTGAAAGCTCAAGCTAACTAGATCTCTCTCAGAAAAAAATATAAGGCTGGAAGGAAAGTTCCAGGGAAGCCCCCAGCAGAATTCCTGGCACGTGTGGCTGGCTACAGAGCAGGGGGATGTACCATAGAGAATGAATTTGCTTGAGCTGCAGGGGAAAAACTGCAACTGCCAGCAAGAAACCCCACAATCCCTGGTTGTTCTAGGGAACAGACCAGCCAGCTGATCATGGGAAGTGCAAAGTAAGTAGGGTAATTGCTAGAATGACTGAGATTTTACTTGCTCAGCTCCCACGCTTGTCTTGCTAAATCCGTTCTGTGCCTCAACAGATGGTCTAGGGTCTGTTCCCTCTGTGAGCTGCACCCAGCACTCCAAACTGGGGATAAAAACATGTGAAGCAATGGACCTGCACTTTGTTCCATGGTGCTGTGGTGGAAGTCAGACCTTTGAAGTTAAGGAGAACATGGTAAATGATCAGTGTAACACTTTGAAATAGCACGTTTAGCACTGTTGTTTCTCTTTGTAATTGCTGTAATAATAATGCTGACCTTGTTAAATATTAACATTGATGCCATAGGTACTTGTGTAGGAGATCTGTTGGGCTTCAGGTCTCATTAGCCGATTACTTAAAATACTGCCAACATGAGTCCTGTTTAAAACAAAAGCAAAAAAATCTGAAGCGTGTGTTTGTCTCTACTTGGAATGGATACATTGGGGAGCTGAATCTCCTTGCCTTTAAGACCTGCTGATGGCTTTTCATATTGTTCTCTGCTTAGTGGGGAGATCTTTCTCCTCTCATGTCCTTTCATGCGTTTACACGATGCCCATATAGAGCTAATCCTTGGAGGAAAACACAAGCAATTCAGTGTTTTGTGTGGCACCTTCTTTCCTTCCTCCTCATCTTGCCATTTCTAATTGCTGTAGTATGGGAGTTGAGTGGATGGGATGTAGTAAAGCAGCTCCTTCTACTTTAACTTCGGTTTTATTAAAAAGCAGAACTTATACCAGCAGAGTTTTGTGTCAACTTTAACCTTGTCCTTAGTCCTTTGCAGCATGTTTTTCACCATTGCTGACTGTTTGCAATAGTGACTTCTTAAACTGATTTTAATAGAAGACTTTTGAGATGGAAGGTAACAGATGTTTGGTTGGGGTTTTTTTTAATGGGTGAGAGATGCCATATTTTTCAAGATGAGTTTTCAGAGCATACCAAGCAAGGTGAGCTTGGCTTTCAGTTAAAAGGCCGTGCTTCATTCAATCCCTGAGTGTCGCAATCACACAGCCTGTGATTTCTCAGAGCCACTTTTAGAAACAGGTTGGCATCTGTCTTGCTGTCAGCTTCAGGGACCTTAAGAATAACATTGTCTCTGCAGAACTGTACTGCCAAGAGCCCAGACTTCAGTGTCTCCCTCAGCACATTTGTTCTGGGCAGCATGGACAAGGCTCATCACCTACATAGGATTCCCTGCCTGGAGTTTTGCCAGCCTCTGTGAGGGATAAGAGGAATCTTTTGCAGATCTGGACAAATGGGTGGTTTCTCAGGTCTGTCTCTAAGGATTCCTGCTTTAAGTCTAGGCTTCCCTGCTAGACTTCCCAAAGTCAGCCAGCGTGGAACACATCAGCACAAGAGACACAAATTGTATCCTTGATCAGTTGTTATTACAAATACAACTTTGTTGGTGCTCTCACAGGGTGAATTTCACCAAATTTCATGCAGTTTTTAATTTTAAAATTTATATGTTGAAGGGAGCAGCACAGCTTGTATTGTATCTACCATCTACAATTATTTTAGTGACAGTAGTTTTCCAAAAGTACCCATCTCTGACCTTAAGATGGGTACTTTTAAAATCCAGTGTCTAATGGACCTAACAATTAGGCCTCTCACTCAGATCATTTGTGTATTATTACCCTGTTTGCGTTTTGCCTTCAAGATTCCTTGGCAGTGCTTGCTGAAGCATCTTGGAGAATCACTGCTCCAGAAACACTGCTGCAGTGGGAATATGAACATTGCTTTCGCCCCAAAACACAAAAGAAAAGAAATCAGAGTCTATTTTTATTAGCACTGGTATTGTTTATCTCTTGACTTATATTTACCTGTTTTCCCAATAGCAGATTAAGAGTATCTGAATTCAGTTTTCATGTAAAGTTCAGGAAATACTGGCCACAGTTGCAACCATGCTGACTAGGGGAAAAACAAAACTCTTTTTTTACTATTTTGAAAAAATATTTTATGAAAGCAGCCAGACAAGTAGGGAATACTGGAATTCTTGTCTTTCATATTTAGTCCTATTCATGGCAAAGTTTTCACTATAATGGACCCTGGATAGGCTTATATTATTAGTAGGCTTTGCCTATAGGGCTTTGCCATTTAACATCTCTGGAGGCAACACTGCTCATGTTCAGCCAAGTAAGATGTTTTTGGAAGCCATCCCAAGCAAGTGATTTTGCAAAATAAATGGATCTTCTTTCTATAATGTGATAGTCTTTCTTCTGTGGCAATGACTCATAAAATTTTAACATGGATGACACTTGGGGAAGGAGCCATTTTTTTTTTCCCCTCTGTTTATCCCAACGTCTCTGCTGTAGTCCACATTAAGTAAGGAGTATCTTTGAAATCTTATTTTGTGCCACTGGTTGGGAAATAGAAGCATATATTTTCAAAAGATACTCAAATCACAGGAGGCCTGTGGTAGTGGTTTTGTGTAGTATTTGCAGTTTTGTTCCTGGTTTGGGATGAAATCTTTTGCATTGCATTGCCTAGTGCTAATGTAACTTTGTTTCCCTCTGATATTGATGTGTTCACATCAAGGTTACTGCAAACAGCTGGAAGCACCTGAATTTCAGAAAAGACATTCTGAGAAAACCAGTATGAGGAGAGAGAATGCTCCCCCTTGGGAAGGGGGGCTGGGATGGGAATGAAAAAGCCTTGAAAGAATACCTACCTTAATCCGTGGTTGCTAGGGTGAGTAGAAGTAAAATGATGGTTTCAGGGAATGTAGATGAGAGTAATTCTGACCTGTAGAAGATGAATGAGGAAAGAAGAAACAGGCTTAATGGAAGGAAGCATTTCTTTATCATAAGAATTATTAGGTTGTGCTACTGTCAGGAAATGGTGGCAGTTCCATTCCGTGAAGCATTTAACATTGGACAAAGGGAACAAACCCTGCAATTATATAAAGGAATAAGAACATCTATCTGTCAGAGCCATTTAATGTTCTGTTGCTTTGCTTGATTCTTTTATGTAGGTGGTATCACCTTGTTTTCACTTGTTAAAGTACTCTTATGTCCCTTCGTGTTCTGCTTGGTAGATCTGAATGACATTAGCAGAAAGTCAGGAATTTTGAAGGTGAAGAATGTGTTCATCTTTCTTTGACATCATTTTCACAGAATCACAGAATATTATGAGTTGGAAGGAACCCACAAGGATCATCGAGTCCAACTCATGAATGAATGGCCTGTACAGTCATTTGGTGCTGTGAACACCCAGCAGTTTAGCACATCAGTCCTCCAGCACTTCTCTTATCCATGAGAACATTCAGGGCTTGATGATGGCCTATGTGAGAACAGTGCTTTTTATTGTAGAAGAGGCACAAAAGCAATGCCACCAGCATAACATGTGACATCACCTGTAATAGCTGTAATATACCTGGGGGTTGGGTTGGGTTTTTTTATTTTCAGAATCAGTATCTCACGAGCACAAATAAGAAAGATTCCTTTGACCACTGATGATTTGTCATTACAACAATATGGGAGAGTTTTAAAAGGAAAATGGTTAGACTTGTGTAGTAAATCCATTTTTTTAAGCTCTAGGTGCTGGTTCCAATAGTCTTTCTCCACAGAGGTGATCCCTCCACAAGTGGATCCTGATGTGTAGTATCACTCTTTGACTTCAACAGGCCTGAGCTTTTTATTTATTACCTGATCATTTTCCCCAAACCCAGCCATCTGATGTATTTATTGAGGTAAATCAGCAGTTAACTTATCTTTACCTAAAGGCAGATTGAGGAAAGCAGGCAAACAGGAAAGAGGAATTGAAGGTTTGCTGCTGACAGACTGACTGGTCAGGCAGTTCCCAAAGGTTGCTCAGAAAGGAGCCAGCTGGAGTGGTCAGCAGAGTGAGGTGACCCTCACTACCCAGTTGAGGAGGATGTCAAGGGTTGGGCTTACACTGAAGGTATGGGCTTGAGAGTAGCATGATGGGCAGATACATCCTGTAGCAACAGGAAAGTGAGCCACAAACCAATAGAGTTATGTTTTCCCATTAACCCATAAAGAACTATGTTGCAGAGGCTTGGCAGCTAGGAAGGCAGGTAGAAATGCCAGGAGCACTGCTTCATGTTTGCTGGTTTCATGTTTGATACCACAAAGAACATGGGTTTTCTGTAGGGTCAGAGCTCAAGACTTGCTGTCACAGGGGGTGCAGCCCTTCTGCCAGCTGAGCTAAAATTCTTCAGCTTGGATAGCCAAACTTGCTTTTTTCTTCACAGCTGACAGAGAGAGGTAGGACACATCTTTCTGCCACACTGTATTTAATGTCAAGGTCACCTGTGCTCAAGGTGGGATTAAAACACTGTTTGGTATATGTCCCATCAGCAAGGCTGTCTCCTACAGAGTGAGTTGCATCAGAGTCAGGTTTGGATCTGAGTAAAAGCTTCAGTGTAGCCTAATTAATGAATAGGGCCTGATAAGGTCACAGTCCAAAGCAGGGATTTGGTTACATAAATTGCTATGCTTTTGTTTTAATAGAGAGTCTACACAAGATTTGTTTGGTTTCTGAGCAACCAGTTTCTAAAGCATCAAATCTCAAGTAGGAGGCAGGAAAGGCTTCTTTTGATTCTGGAACAAAAGACTTCCGAATACCCTCGGCTCTGTGTCCTTGGTTTGGTACAGTACAGTGCCACTTCTCATGCATGAACTGCAAATGCTGAAAAGGTGAATAGATTCAGATCCAGACTACCAGCTGGGACTTATTACCTCCCAGAGTGAGTGCTCAGTGCTGCTTAGCACCCTCTGAAAGGCACAGCATTTGATCAGCAGAGCTTTTCTTTCTGAGTTGGAGGTGGGCAGAGCCAAGCTCTCTGTCACTTCTTCCCTCTTCTGCTTGGCTCTAGCTTGGAAAATTACTCCCTCACTGTCAGGGCTAGCAAAGTAATTTGCTCCCCCTTTTTCCTCCCCCATCATTCAGCTAAAGTGGAAAGAGGATGGGAACACATGACAGCCCTGCTGTTTGAGCAGAGCATTGTGGTTCTGTCTTTAGCCCCATAGGGCTCAGCTGTGCAGTAGAAACACCTGCCTGACAACCCCCAGTGTTGTACCAGCAAAAATGCTGTTTGCAGGTGCAGCATGGACTATTGCAGGACAAGGTCTGCTGCTATCTGGCTTGTGCTGTGAGTGCCTGAGGAGTTAAAGGCTGCTGTGGTGGCCACTGCAGGACAATACTGAGCCAGAGACCTCTGGTGATAAGAATATTTGCGGATGTTACTGATAAGAAGGTTTGCTGATGTTACTCAGGAAAAGCTTGACCTCAGAATTTGGGATTTAACTGCTCTGTGTCTCTCTAAACTGGCAAAAGGAGATGTGCTGTGAGTTGGCTGTTCACCGTGTGGGCAGTGGCTCAGTACCACAGCCATATCGAGTCATGTCTAAGCCTGTGTGTGAGCACAGCTGATACCATGTGGTACCAAAGGAACTCAGGTTCTCACTGCATTCATGGTAAGTGTTGTGGTGTTTGGCCCCAGTGTCTGCCTGGCCATGCTGTCTTCCCAAAGCCCCAGGTGCCTCCTACTCTGTGCTTCCACAGGGGCCTGGTCTCGCTGGGGAGTTGGGATTTACCCAGTCTCTTGAAGAGAGGAGGACAGCTTGGATGCTCTTTGCCCATCACCATGCTGGTAGTGTGCTTCCCATGCATCCTGAGAGCAGAAGTGTAAGTGCTGGAAGGGGGCAGTGGCAGACAGGAGTCTTGGGACAGGCTGTGCTGGAGAGAGGACTTTATTCCTGTCAGAAAGACTGGAGGGTGGAGTGCCTCTCTCTGCACACCCAGTCTGGGGTGACGACTTTCAGGAAGAATTACAGTCTCATAGAGACTAGACTGGCTGGAGCAAAGGATTATGAGGAAATATACCTTGCTTCTTTCACTTAGATCTTGATACCACAGCCCTGGCTGATGGGATGGTAGCTTGCTGGCCTGTCATGAAAGTTGGGAGAATGATGAACTGCTTGTCTCTGGTTGTACAGAATTCCAACACCTCAGCTGATGTTCTCCACAGTGAAGGCAGCCTGGGTGATGTGTAGCTGGCATTTCACTTTGAAGGAAATTACTTGGTTTTATCCTTCAAAATATTCTACCTGTGAGTGACTCAGTGAGTGACTCACCTGGTCTGCCCTCCCAGCAGCTCTCACCTCAGGGCTGTCTCAGAAGGTGTTTTTCTGCCAGGGCATTCATGGTCTAACCTGATGCTGCTGCTGGCAGGGACAATGAGGCAGCAGCAAAACTGAGTCAAACCTTGGGCATCTGAATGAGGAGGCAAGCCCGAGGGAGTGCCACATTTTTCCCTCTGGCATATGAGTGTTTTTCCCAGAGCACTGAGAGCTCTGCAATGGTTCTCTGGCCCTACAGTGCATTCAGCAGTTTTCCTAAGCTCTGGAGCCCTTAAGGTCCCAGCCCTGCTCCTGCTGGGAGAGCCTGCAGATGAGTTTTCAGAAGTGATGTGCCTCTCTCCTCACAGAAAAAGCGGACAAGCTTTTGTTCAGATCACCTCCTTTACCAGTTGGGGAATTTCACCCAGCCTGCCTTTGGCCACAGCCCTGACTGGACATAGCATTAGGAAGGGACTGAAGTTGGTGTGAGAGTCTGCATCCCTCTGTCTTGTCACTTTGAGTCACTAACCATCAATAGCTGCATCTCCCATTGCAGGAGTGGGAGAGAGCAGGAGAGCACTAGCAGATGGTTTTAGAGGAAAGCATGCTCAGAAACTCAGCTCCTCAAGGGATTTTGTTCTCTCTCTTACTGTGAGTTAGAAATTACTTATCCTTTTAGGCTTTGCTCTAAAATGCTGCATCAAACACAGTCAGGAAAATGACATCACATTAAAAATATGAGTGTGATGTAGTATGTTTACTGCAATTTACTTGCACTATTAAAAAGAAAAAACCCCAATGATTATAAAATAAAGCCTGAATATTAAAAGCATGATGACAAAAAACACCCCTTACATCAAAACAGTAATTACCACTGGAACTGGAACAAAGGAGCAGAGGGACGATTTTGGGCAAAGTTGCTTTGTTGGCTGAGAGAGAAGATGGGGCTGCCCAGTCTTGCAAACAGAGTCAAGGTCCGTGTACACTGTCTGGGCACAGCTGGGAGGAGTTTGCTCTCAGAGTCATGACAATGTGGGAGAGGAGCTGTGGCACTCAGAGCAAACCGTGCAGGAATCAGGGGGCCAAGAGGCAGGGAGGGAGCTGCCCTCCTCAGAGCTGGGAGCTGCTCCCTGTGGCTCAGCCAAGTCCTTTCTGCCTGGAAGTGTCTCTGTCCTCCCTTGGCCTCCTTCCAGTGCTTTTCACAGAGGACCCTGGGGGAAGGACTTGTCTAGCATTAACTATCCATCTCCCTGTTGAGGTCCATGGAGTGTATTGCCCTTGTGTTTGCCTTAGCTGGGGAGCACAGCGAAGGGGAGACTGGTCCATGACATCCTTCATGTCCCAGGCATGCAGATGTTTTGCCATGGCTCCTTAATATGGGAATTGAGCTTTTTAGGCCTTATTTGCTTTCCTGAAGGAGAAGTGTTGCTTTGTTCTGCTTCCCATTAGATTTGCAGTACAGGGAACATAACCTTAAAATGGCTGGAGGGTCTGGAGCTCACACAGGATCTTTACTGGCTCAGGCTTGCTAAAACCTTGCTCAGAAAGCTGCAGTGTGGGACAGATCAAGGTCCTTCTCTGCCTTCCTTGCTTCTCTGAATTGTCTCTGCCTCTCTCCTTGCTGATTCAGATCCATTTTGGTCAACTCTCACGTTTGTATTAGGAAAAGTATATTTTTTCCTAGAGAATAAGGAGGTAGGGTTGATGGCAGGGGATGTTTTAGGGTTTAGGAACAGATGGGAGATTAAGGTTAGCTGTATGGGACCTTTGTTTGGCTCAGCTACAGGTTTTTCAGAGAGCCTTGGATGAGCCACAGTTTAAAAATCAATAAAGTAAGGTTGGATTTAAAGCAGATGCTGTAAATCAATCAGATGTGATAAGCTCATAATGAGAACTGCTGGCCTGGATCATACACAATTTAGATTAGATGACCAGGCTCCCCTGGCTTTAACAGTAATTCCTAAACATGATGAGTTTCTCTTTGTTTGAGACTTCTGAAATTTGCTTTGTTGATTTATGTGACTTTTTTTATTTATCAACTAAACCTCTGGGCAAACAGATGCTGGTCATTTCAGAGGTCATCAGGGCAAGTGGAGGCAATCTTTGTACCCCAGCTGAACTTGGTTCTATTTCTTGTAGCAGCAGACAAGGATCTCTGATGTTTTTGCACAAAATCCCGTGCTTGTGTTTCCTGCTGAGTTAGGTTTTATGGGGGAGCTCAGCTCCTTCCACTCTTATGCTACACGTGCACCTGTACCTGTGCAGTGGGAAGAAAGGAGTAAATCAGTGCAAGCAGCAGCCTTGCAGCACCGTAGATGAGATTCTTGGTAATAGAAGGCAGTTTAATGTGGTCTGAGCAAGTCATAAGCAAAACTTCCTTTTCTTACATTACAGATAGATGAGGAGAGACCACTGAAGCCAGCCTGGGAATTGATGGTTATGTAGCCTCAGACACCAAGCAGGGATGGAAGTACTGTTATTAACTTAGATTTTATGAAACTTGGTTTGCAAGGATTTACAGTGCTCTTTAAATATTAAGCACATGGCATGAGTGCCTTGTTTGCCTGGATGGGATGATGCAATGCACAAGGATTGGCTGATGTCAGTAGATTTCTTATACTGCAAATCAAAAACCCATATAGCTTGAACACCAGACATAGGACAAATAGGAAATTAGGAAATAAGCCTGGCACCCTGCCCCCTTTCTAGTCTCTCCTTGTCTTTCCTTGTCTCTGTGCCAGGGTAAAAGAAGACTGTTAAAGAGCACAAACCCATTTTTAAATAACTATCTCAAAATTACAAGAGACTTCATCTCCTTCAGCTGATTCTAGGCAGGCTAAACTTTGGGAGCTGCAGAGAGGAGTCATTTGCAGAGTCTAAACTAACTCAGTACTTTCTCCCTCCCTTTGCTTTCTGAATGATAATGTTTCAGGCCTTTTGTACCCGTCATAGCAAATAAAACCACTTTGTACTACGAGGTGGGTAGTATTTGAATATTTTGGTTTGGAAGTGCTTGAGCAGCCCATGAGACATATTTATTAGATGTCATCACTATTTCCTGACAGAAAGTAGTTTTTTAGGGGATTGACTGTAACCAAGCTTTTCGGGAATGCTGGTTCTGTTTACTGTCTTGCACGCTTTTGGAAAGCATTTCTTATGGAAGAGTAATTTGCCATGTGTGAGAACATTCACCTGGCAGGTAAGACAGAAGATTATAAGTTTTATCTCCTTACCCCTGTGCTCCCATGGTGTTAGAACTTGGTGAATCTTCTCTTCCACATCTTTGTGGCCAGCTTCCTTTTGCAGTGACATAATCACTGTCCATGTTTGCTTTATTAAGCTTGTCAGGGCTGAGGCAGCTGAAACTTCTTGGTACTTTTGTTGGTAGCCTTCTCCCAGAGATGAAAAACTGAGTGGGCTGTGAATCCTGCACTCCATTGTGCCCTAAAGGTGGCAGAAGACAGAGATGTGCTGACAGGTCAGTCTGAGGGAAGATGATGCTGCTATTACTTGGTCTATAAACAAAAGACTTCTGTTTCCAATGCCGAGAAGCCCCAGCCTTTTTCCAAGCTGTGACTGTCTGAAAAACAAGCCTGGACCCAGCTGAGTGAGTGCTCATGTGTGTGTTTTGCCCCCAGTTCCTCTCCAGATGAAGCATGGCAGACACCAGTGAGCCACACGCAGTGAGGGCTGTTGGTGGCCTTCAGCAGAGCCATCCCAGCGTGGACTCGACACCAAGTCTGACTCCTGTCCCAGAATAACAGGAAGGGCACAGCAGTCAGCTGGCTTTGCACCCATTCTGTTTGTTGAAATGAATTACCCCAGACCTGGTGGAAGGGCTCCAGGGAGTCACAGGGCAGCCTTTGTATTGGTGTTTTGTTAAAGGGCTCATCTGAAGGTGTAGGATACCCTGCCCAGCCTGTTGTGCTCTTCCAGTGTGTAATTACTCTCACAGCTTGGGAGCAGGAGCATCCTCCAGCACACAGTTCAACCAACCAACCAACTCCCCCCTACTCTGAATCTCATTATGTCTTTGTCAGAAAAGCTGATAAACATTTGTCCCACCCGCTGTTCTGTCTCTTCCCCCACCTCATGACACTTTACAAGTTAGACCTGACTGCTTTACTACTTGTCTGGAAAGATGTTTCCACACCATTGTTACAGAAGCAATGGGGAACAGGCACTCTAATAAAGAATGTAGCTATATAGATAATTTTTTTAAGTGGCTAGGTTTAGAAGATTAGGATTAGTTCTCTGAATTTCTATATTTTTATAACCAACAAGGTAGCTGAAGAGAACAGTTAGAATTTTTCCATGTTTTCCAGCAAGGGATTTGAATTTCCCATGGTAATGGGTTTGAGTATGTATCAGCTTGGTTTCTTAAGAAAAAGGAACATTTTCTCTTCTAGGAAACATTTTCAGTGCTATCAAGCTAAGAATAGCAATCTTCTTTCTGTTTCTTCTCAAATTTCAGAAGCATGGCTTATCTTTTATTGTGCATGCAGTACAGAGATTATTTTAGATGAAATACCACTCTTTTCTGCTGAAACATGAAGAGTTTATAGTGCCTAATTCTGTGGGTTTTTCATTCTTTAACCAAAATGAATAAAGAAATTTGTGCCTTGAACATAGCTCTTCTCTCCTAAGCACATTGATTCCTTGATAACCCTAGAGTGAACAGCAG